>NC_050182.1:32429655-32492155 GCF_008315115.2 Sander lucioperca
TGTCTTAGCAACATCAGAGATAGAAACAATGCTTTACTTGGAATCAATATGTTTCTCTTACACATATTGTGCAAAAAAATGTGTACTATTTTTGAATAATCGTACAACAAAAGTCTAATAAGCGCACACACGCATACATACTGTATGTCATGTCTGGAAGCTACAGTCTCTGTCTATCTTTGATATCTCTTACCCACAACACCATGTCATGAAACGTTGGTGGTCCCTCATTTCCTTTTTCCTGTTAAAGGGTTTGAAGGCTATCCAAACATTTAATGGGTGGTTCGCAGCCTTAGCCAGACATATCATCAATTATTCAATGCAATAACACTGTTTCAAGACTGAATAGTTTGCCTATGGCTATGCATTTGAAATTTTGGAGCAGACCCACCTGAGCAGGAGTTAGGAAAGCAAAGAAAAGATTAAATATTACACATTTTATGTTGCTGCTCTGCTGACATTCTTAAGCTCCAACCACAAGATGAATTGTCCAGAAAAAACATGAACTTTAGACTTTACGTCATAAGAAAATCACACTTCAACCAGCTAGTGATGTTCTGTATTGATCATGCACTCTTTACTAATCACATGCCTTCTGTGTCTTATTGTCTATGCACATAATTCATCTTTGGGTTTTAGTTTCTCTTTACCACAACTAAATCTAAGTTGCGATAATTACTTTTACTGATCTAGTACTTACAAAATATTTACTGAACAATAAATTAGTCCCTATAATAAGTTGTCTAATAGAACATTTGAGCAAAGTTGACATTTACAGTTCTGATAATAAGGTAAGGTAAATACAGCCGGTGATGTTTTACAGTGGGTGTAAAATTGTAATGAAGTCGCCTTTCAGTAAAATTGACTTCTTGGTGACCTTAAAGCTTTGGGGCCACAACCCAAATTACCAGCTCCCTCACAAACAAGCCCAAGCTCATATTTACCATAAGTCTGGGCTTAACTTAATTAAATAGGCAGATAGGAGCATTTAGTCTGGAAATGTGTGCACATATACAGCTTAAGTATATATACTACGTCATGTTTGCTTAACCTTCCTGTGGACTCCAAAGGTGCGTCTGGTAATTGAAACATAACAGAATTAGGTTACGAATGTCTAACAGAGCCCTGTGTGTACAGTAGAAGCCCATACAGCACTGAGCTTAGCACATGTTTTCATTTCATTAGCTTTTCATTTGACCCTGAATGCCTTGTGTCAATACACGCAAACAAGTTGGTGGAAGATTTTCTGTGTGCATGAGTTATACCCAAATACTGTATGTGTGTTCATTTTGATTTTCTGCCACCTTTATTTGGCAATAATATTGACATGCAAGATATTCATGAATGCTTCACTGGGGCTAAGATTGCCTCTACGATTTGCTACTGTTAACTTTGCAAATTTTAAATGGATTGTCTTATTTTATTGATTGATTGAAGTTGACCATACATCTCTTGAATCTATTGCGTCCTTGTCTGTTTGATCGCTAGAGTTAAAAATTGTTTAGTCCCCCCCCCCCCTCCCCCTCTTCTCTTCCCACACAGACAGCTGAGTAAGTGTGTCAAAAGTGAAGCTCAAAGAAGAAGTATGAACCGCTAAAAGCTAAGGTAGGGCTGGCTACAAAGTGCTATTGATCTTTCTCTTTATCTTTGGTGTTAAGGAGGAATGCATCTTACCTGTCAACTTCTTTTGCCTCAAATCTTCACTGCACACAAGCACACCAGCAGTTCCCTGAGCAGAGGCGTCCCAAAGATACTCTCAGTTATTGACATTTGTGGTTAAAACAACTCTCAATGCTGCACTCATCTCTTTTTTTTTATTGTTGTTGAATCTTCATATGCAACATGAGTATGATGAGAGAGAATATAAAGTTGAACAATTGACTGTATCATTTAAAGGATATCAGGTCTGCATATTTGTGTTATGTTTCTACATGCCTGCCTGCACACTCAAGCTCAAAAGCTGTATATTTTAGATTTTGTGTGGTTTGCTATGTCATATCATGTTCTGCAGATGGATTCCGGTCCAGCAAATCATAGAAATAATAAGGGATAAGTAGTAAAGGTTACTTTTTTTCAACTGTAACTTTGGAAAAGTTGACTTTTTGATACTGTGGGAGGGTTTGTGGTACATTGGTGATACGTATCTGTATTCTCACCGCACTGTCACTCTGTCCTGATGATTAATGTAAAAGAGTTTGACAGAATTCCAGGCCTCATGTCCCTCCTGGGCGACGTGTGATAATCTGCCTGCTCCAGGCAGCTCTCCAGCGGTAAGGGAAGCTGCGTAGGGTCTCCTGTCCCAGGTGAAGAGCCAAAGGGGCTGGGGTGTAGAGCCTGGAGGCTGCCCAGGTGTTCACAGTTATTACTGACTGTCTGTCCCAGCTGGAAAGAGAACAGCACAAATATCAGTGAATGTAATGTTTCAGGTTAAGCTCTCAGTCTGGCAGCTTTGTCTGACTGACTTTCTGCTTGCTCTCTGACCTTTCACATGCACACAGGCAGACACTTTGTTTCGAAATAATGTTTAACATGACATCTTCATAACTTTCACTGCCGAGAAGCATTACTGTCATTGTTTCCTGCCTGATCCTGCCGTCCTTTTACACATTTTAAAACCTTTTGAGAATGTGCTGTGTAAATCACACCTGCATGAGCACATTTTTTTTCCGGAGGCAACAAACAGCCAGCGGCAACAAACAACCAGCATTTGTTGTGGAAAATACTCATCATTTGGATTCTTTTGGATTAACCAACTTTTATTATCAACCTATAGTTTTAAATTGACATTAAACACAGTGCTGCTGTATTTGTACTGTGAAGGAATGAAAGCTTGCAGAGAGGCAGCATAATTTCTAGGGCGCAAAGCCAACACTAGATGGCTGCAGATAATGGAGAAAAGGAGCTAATGATCCGCACATACTGTAGGCAGGGTGACAGAGCGAGAGGTGGGAGGAGGTGGGGATGTGAAAGAAGAGGCTATAGAGAATAAAGCAGAAGGGGGAGGTTAAAAAAGAATGAAAGGAGAAAGAAAGACCAAGAGCAAATAATGGGGCCTCTGCTGTTCAAATATACTGTATATTTGAATAGGCAGTTATACAATACTAGTTGCCTAGATCTATTCACGTGGCTGTTCACATATTTAAATGAAAAGATACAACAGGTCATGCCACTGTGTCACATTTGAACATGAAGAGATACAATTATTACTTATAAGCAGTAGGGAGTGACCCATATCCAAAATCAACAGTAACCATTTTGTCATGAATGTAATGGCCCCATAAATAAAATGGGTCAGCTGTAGATTTATTATGGCAAGGCAAACAATTAAATCTGATTTTGGCATAGTTGTTCAAAAAATTTCAAATTATTTGATTTGATAACAACGTGTGATTAGTTCATACACAGTGCAGTCCACCAATTTGTTTGAGTAAACAATTGGTTACATCACATGTGCACAATTATTGACCCCCGTCTTCCTTTAGAGGATATGGTGAATGAGATTCCCTTTGGCTTTTCAGTGACATCTGACAAATATTTTACTAGCATGTGTTGTACAATTATTCATTCTTTTCATCTATATATAATGCTAAAAACATACAGCGGCAGAGGTGAAAAGAAATACACTCCTGTGAGCAGCAATATTTCAAATGAGAATATAGTAATCTTTCTGGGCTGAAATGGGTGGAATACATCTCTTTGTCTATGAAAAGATTAAGCAATTTCACAATCAATAGAGCAGTCAGAATACATTTTTATTGGGTGCATTACACCGCAAATGAATTGTAGAGCTTGGTAAAAGCCAATTGCATAGGTGATGGAATATCTCTGAGCGTCAATCTGACAATTGGTTACATTTCCAGAACATGTAGATTAATGGTGTTCGCACCATGCCACATCTTGGGCATTCATTACACATACACACACACACACACACACACACACATGCACATTTTATACCACTCAACAACCAAAGAAGGCTGTAGTGAGAGGGATAACAAGAGTCATTGATTATCTCTAAAAGGTGAGAGGAGGATGATAATCTCACAAGAGGGGGAAGTCTTGAATGTGGTTTAAATATGTTCTCAGAGCCTCTGAAATATTTATCACTTTCAAAATGCAATTGGTGCATTTGCTTGGAGTTCATAGCATTTACCTCTACAGCTACTGAGGGAATAAATGGGAAAGGGGGGGATATAAAGTATACGTCTTTATCAGGATTGGCTCAGACAGACTTATTAAGGACTGCTATGGTATGTACAGTAGTGGATACTCTTGTCTAAGGCGCAGATCACAGCATGAACATCAGTAAAGAGAGATTGGTCTTATAAACTGTGGGGTATAAGTAATATATTTCCATGGTTTTGGGACTCCTGTGTAATTTCAGGGGGACTATCTCTATTATTGAGATAAAGAGGCTGGTTAAAGTATAGGTATGCTTCACAAAAACCTCTGCGCTTCACACATCTGTAAGGAATGAGAAATATGTCGCCAAGCAATCAGCCAACATGAGTCATTTCAGATTATTATTTAGATTGATTGTGTGTGAACTCTGGTGTTTTAATAGTGCCTCTATTGAAAAGCTAAGTGAAGTCAAAAAGGTTTAAACATCACAAGGATTTACAAAGGTGTCTTTTATTACAGTAAACTCATCACAAACTAACTGCTTTGGAAATCAACGTAATTAACACATTTAAATGTCTTTTAATCATGTATACCTCTTCTTGAAATGCATGTACGCATGTTTTTCCCTGACGTTCAAACCAAACACTATCAATATGTGCAGCCGGCTCCCTCAATCACAACAACACAAGCATGATGTTTGGAAAGCTGTAATTGAAATTATCCAGCCAGATGAGCGGAGCTACCTGACTGACAGAATGAGGGAGGAAACTCATTTTAAGGTATATGGTCACACTCGGTAAGTGAATATTTTTGCTTCCTTTTGTAAATAGGAAACTCATGCCCATGTTGGCAGCTGAGTAACAAATCTGAAAGTAGGTGCGCTTAAAAATAAATCAACTTTCGGATTTCACAGTGCCTGTTCAATGAGTTGTGAGGGACTTCGTTTTTAGATATTTGGGTTCATGGCACCTACACACACACACACACACACACACACACACACACACGCATACGTGTATGAACAGATCCATTTGCTCACATACACACATGCATACTGTATGCACACACAGGTTGATTATTCTATCATTATGAGGGTTAGGATATATATTTTATACCAGTTCAATTCTACTATCTTTAATACTAGATTCAATGCTAATTCAATTGTTACCCTAACTACCCCTAAACTTTAGAACATAATATAAGGAATGTATTATAAATTATATATTATAAAATTGACTTGGTCCACCACTGCTGTTTACACACACAGTTTTTTTCCTGATCTAACTCTCATTAGAAACACACACACTATCGATGCCTAATATCTTTTTGGAAAACATCTTACAAAAATAAGGAAGTTTACCTGTCTGAAAGGGACAATGGCAACCCCTTCTCTTTCTCCTTTTATGTCACTCCTCCGTCTGATTATACTATATATTTCATTTTCAATGTGGTAATTGGATTTGATACAGAGAGCAAAATCATGCTAAACACCCCTACAGAGAAATGTTGATTCTTGAGAGCTTAAGTGTCTCATTTCCAAATGCTGCTTTACAGTATCCTCCACTCCAATTGTAGGGATTTAAAGAAATCATATTCAAGTAAAACCACAAATAGGAATTTAGGTTAACATCTCATTATAGACCTTTCTTCTACCTCAACGGCTGGATTCAAATCCTGTGAAAACAAATATATATTGTAAAAGAATATCAGACTGTAGAACAGAAACAGTTCCTTAAAGGTTCCTTTAAACAGCCCTTGCATTCTTTTTAGAGCTGTAAATTACATTTAATATCTGACTTTTAACACTATATGAATGCAGGCTTCTTACAGAACAAAGAAGAACATTTTTTATTTCTGGTCCGTGATCAAATATCACAGTAGAAGACACACTCCTGACACACATGCTCTTTGAGGAAAGCCTAACAATCTACATACAATAGCTCTCCATGAGTTAAATTAGACTCTCCCTAAATGGGAATTTGATTCTTATTTCAGAACTTCAGAGGCATGTTCATTACATCGGCAAACAACATCCAGCAGTGAGTGATCTGACATCGACAGGCTTTGTTGTTACAAAAATGCAAATACACACGATACAGGATGGGTGCAAATACAGAGACAGCACACATTCTTCCTTTCAGTTCAAATTAAGGAGAAGGCAAATAAAAGTGGTTCCATCGGGACGTGTTATTCTCTTCTCTGAGTTTATCTGGGTAAAGAAATTATTGGAGCAGCTGCTTTTAGACAGAAATAAACAAAATTATGAAGAGATTGTGATACAATTGTATTTGGGTGATACATCAATGCATCATTAAGCTTCAAAAACAAAGTTTTGGTGGTTAATTACTGCGGTTGACTGTCTATAAATTGGTTTAGCAGTATTGAGGGTTTCTCCCAAACAAACATTCATTCCATGGAAAATAACAATGTTCTTCGACTGCAGCATGGATTACAGAAGCCAGAAATACTTCCTGTGACCTGAGAAATATTTATGTCTTTCTGACATTAACATGTGGTTGACATATGCAATCAGCCTCATAATGATAGATCTTAAGGAATGAGAGGCCCTTTACGAATGAACTAGCCATCAATATTTTACTGATTAGTCATTAAGTATTTAAAGATTAATGTCAATTATCCAGCTGTTGATCTCTGAAGTGCACAATTATATATGAATATTGCACATGCAATATATTATCCTAAGGCATATCTGAATTGATTGATGTTTTAATTTAGTGTGATTACATGTTACATACATTTTAAGATGTTCAAAGTATGCATTGTTTGCATTGTAGGAGGGCTGCATTTTCAAGTTTTGACTGCATTTAAAAGTTTCTTTCATCACTGGAGTGCAGATCATTTTGTATTTGCTCTGTATTCAGGCAAAAGTAATACTACAGGGAACAATGTATTTATCTCCTGATGTTGGAAGCAGGGCTCCTTTAGGGCTGGCCTGGGGCCTGAGTACCAGAGAACAGGAAAATGAGTCCCTTGTTACAGTGCTGGTAGCAAATTCAGGAGGCAAACAAGCCACAGGAGAACAGTTATTTGTGGATGTAGCAGAACCCCAGCATTCGTAACTTTTTCATCATTGGGATATTGGGTTAGTTGGTTCGATGGAATTTTTTTTTTATTTTTATTTTTTTTAAAAAGACCAATTTCTTTCATAAAATAATTCAGCATATTGTAAATCAAACGTGAGATTGGTGAATCTAGGTCCATATTTCCCCTCTTAGGAAATAAAGGTCTTCTAGTACAAATTAAGTATCAAATCCAAACATTTTAAATTACATGTGGCCATAGTATTGACCAAACAATAACTGTATGCTTCCTGTTTTTCAGTAAAGCCCTTAATGGCTCTTATAGGCACACACAAACCTTTCCTACTTCACACGTGGCTGCCTAGAGAGATAGGGAAAATGCCTTAATTCATCATCATGGGACTCCTATCATGCCCTGCGGCATAATAATATAGTATGCATATGACCTATATGTTAATTAATTATATATTCTTTAATATTAACATGCTATGGTCGCAGTAAACGAGGATCAGAGTTAATTTAATTAAGTGCATGGCTTCACATTCCTGTGGTTATGTTTCAGAGGTTTGATCTAATTCTGGGTTACTCATCACCCATTAATCCATACACCTCTGTGGTCGGTCATCATCACTTCATTTATCAGAAATAAAAAAGAAAGAAAAGACAATTAGCATAAATGCATTTAGCAGGAGTTTCTGGAATCTGTTGCCCAATGAAACCGTCAGTTGTATTCATAATTTACATAAAGTTTTCCTATACCTTTACATATATGCAACATCAATGAGGAATTTAGTGGAATCAAATACTCTTTTCTTATTAACTTTACACAAATGTATATGTTTTATTAATCCCAAATTAATTTAACTCAAACATGAGTTGTTCTGACTTGGAATCTGTTGACATGTTGTCTGTTGAAATAATGAGTCAAATGACTGTACTGACTTCAGAGCATGCAATGTTTGAGAGTAAAAACTCTCTAGAGGCCGCTCTGTTTTGTAGTTTAAAGAAAAGTTTGTCTTTAAAACATATAAAGCCATGGTTGTTCATGGAATGTCTATTCATAATACAAAAAACAATGCTAACTGTAATTAAAGCTGGGGTAAAACCCAGTCCCTCTTATAATTTAAGTTCACTCACATCTTAAGTTGATTGAGCTTGTTTTCTCAGTTTGGTTAACTTAATTTGTTTTATATTTTCAAAAACCCATAAGGCAAACTATTATTGAACTATTCTTTGACCTAAGTTCAGGTAACTCACATTTTTAAGACAGCAGGGGAAATGTCAAACCAACCTAAAATGATTCACAATGAAGACGAACTAAGCAATACGTCTTTTTTCCCTGTATCTTTTTCTCCTGAGGCATTTCCTCAAGCACTTCCAGCCAACAACCCTCTTGGCACCAATCTAGACTCAGTTTTCAACTTGATTTTACACTACACTTCTTCAAAACAAGATCCTGTATAATTCTTCGCTTTGTTCTTGTCAAGTCTCTTGTATAAAAACCTACCTGAATAACCCTTTCTGACACAAATGACCTGCTTTCGCCTCAGAAACATTTTCACATTTTGGGTACCCTTTTACAACAGAGTCTAGGATGATTGATTCCAGAGGCAACGGGCCTCTCTCTTTTACTTTTTTCCACTGTGATGTTTGAGACAAAGAGGACGGCTAATTCCTATTAGCCATGAGAGGTTACATGAATGATCCTTTAAGCCAGGTGAGGAGAGAGAAGGACAACGGTGATATTCCGACACAGGTTTTAGTTTCCAGACCGTCTCAAGTTCTCTCTACGTCATGTTAACACTGCTATTTGATACGTCGGGCAAAGTAAGCATATTCATTACAAACAACTAGTACAGCTTCTAACACCCGTAGCTAAGATCCAGGCCCGGGTAATGGAGCAAGGAGGGGCAGAGAATGTCTTGTTGTTGTCTAAGCACTGTCATTATAACATTTAAAGGACAAAATAGGATTGCATGACTTGGTTGGGCATGGTTACAGTGTCGGCCATCTTAGATAGAATACATGTGGAAGGCTCATACTTTCCATAAATCCCACAGGGATCAAGTTGCACATTTATGACGCTATGTGACAATTCCCAAGAAAGGTCTGAACTTTATTTATCTTTTCTTTTCATTTCAGAGCAAACTGGTCCATGGGTCGCTACAGTTACAACTTTCTCTCACAAAAACATCCATTTTCCACATCCATTTTATTCTATCCAGGGTCAAATGGGAACTGGAGGCCAAACCAGCATGTATTTTTAAGAACAAGGGAGAGAAAAACACACAAATAGACCTTCAGTCCATCAAAAGAATTTGAAGAATTCTTTTTTTTTTTATATTACCTCATCATGGCCATTAAAATGTCCATGGCTTTGTTGTATTTAATATTAATTCATTAGAAGTTTTTTCACCTGCTTTGTTCTTTCCTAACACACTACCAAAAGAATCAAGACCCAAACAAGTTAAAACAATTACTCATACTCATTGAAAGGGATGATATAGCAGCATATTTTCCCTCTCCTTCGCTTCCTCACTGAAAACTGCATTTGTGCATATCTATGCATGGTTGGTCAGCCATATAGATGCTCATCTGTGTCTTTCATCAACTTGACAGCTTTTTTCTCCTCAGAAAGATAACATTTATTATAAGCGTAAGCAAAACATATTGGCCCGGAGTAAGTTTGTGGCACATTCCCGCACCTCATAATCACGCCTGTCTGCGGTTAAGTATCCCCCATGATCTATTGACTCCATTTTTATTCACTGCATTTCTACCCTGGTAGGTAGAGGCAGTCAGTTAAGCACAGAATGCAGAGCAGCCATAATTCATAAAATAGCAGGGACCTAATAAGAGATGTCTACATCGCCAAGTACTCGGTGATGAATCAGATTTAGTAGTTAGCTAAACATAAATACCTTATACATATTCAGAAAACACTAACTCTAAGAATGTCTCAACACAAAAGCAATAAGACATTTAATATCTCTTATATTTGAATGGCTAAATACAGGATTCATATATAATTGGTAATAGTGATTTTATGTATAAAATCATAGATAATATTAAGCCTGAACTCATATGCCAGTGATCTGACGTATCTTGACTCTTCAGCATGGTTCTCATTGTACTCTGAGTTAACCTTCATAACAATCATAAGTTATTGTTCTTTTGTGTTGGTGGAATATGCAAATCACGCCTTGAGAGAGTTGAACCTACAGCGAAGAAAAAGAAAGAAAAGAAGAAAAAAAAACATACACAGAATTCACCAGGAAATTAATGTTTTATTAATTATGTTTAAGATAATAAAAGATAAGGCTAATTTTACTCCTTTTCATAAAACAAATACCAGGGAATGATATCTCACGGGAGACACCACTGCGTTCTTTAATTTATCATGAAATTAGCTTTTCTACGCTAACTGTCGTCGTGCCACGGGACTTCACTTTGGGTTGTGTTCTGTTCTCATATTTTAATCACTCTATGGGAAAAGCACTCTCTTGCCCACAGCATTATGCTAATATTTATTTTGGTTTGTATTACCCTTGTGTTTACAGCAAATACGCTGGGGTCAAATGAGAGTCTGTATTACTAATGTGATCAAGTTGCATATCATTTTCTTCCTTTTTTCTGTTTATTTACAGTAGACTGCACCCTTAAATAACATGTGGGATCATGTGCAGGCTGTGACATTTGTTGCAGGTTCAGATCATTTCTTGAAGGCATGAGGATAACAAGAAGTAGAAAACAAAGAACTAACAATCTACAGTATGAATTAAAATGATGGAAAATTGTCCTGTGGCCAGTTTTTTTACACACACACAAAAAAATAATGTTTCGAAATAGAGAGGAGAGTTGCCAGTTTTGCCAAGCCAGTATGCCATATGGCTTGTGTGGATACGTCTCACAAGTGCCCCTTGTCGTCCCAGCCTAGCAGCTTTCGATTACCTAGTTGTGGCAGTTCCTCTCCCAAGCTGCCACTTCTTCTGGCAGATTATAATAAAGATGACTCTTTCACAGTGTGAACTGCTCTCCAATGGCTAGGAAACCAGACAGACACACACACACACACACACAGACACACACAGACACATGGAGAGTGCAGGCACAGCACGCACATAACACACACAACTGTAATTCTCCTCATGCAAAATACACATGGACATCATCCCGTGTTAACAGCAGGCTGAGGCTGAGCCGGGCTGTGTGGTGACTGACTGGATGAAATGTGAGGATTAATGGATATTTATATTTCATTATGTTTTCATACTGGCCACAGAATAATGTATCACTCTCTGGGAGATACTGAAACATATGTCAACCCCTATCCACTTACGGATATGATTCAATTTGACTTTAAACGCACTGATCAAATGCTATTAACGTCTAATACATCTTCCAAAAAGACACACAAATACAATACAACTGTCCCAGATAGAGGGGCACATGTAGGGTTATAATCCAGTTGAGTTAATTTTGGTTGAGTTGAATGACGAAAATGATCACTGGAGGGTGATGCAATATGAAGGATTTTTACTAACCTGAAGGAATTAACAATTCTAAAGATGGTTTGTTAACTTAAGGTTATGGTTAATGTTTTCATTATCGATTAATCTGCTTGTTATTTTTGGGATTAATTTATTTATTTGTTTTTAGGTCATGAAAAAGGGAAGAATTGTGTTAACATCGTGAAATCGTTAAATTGATCGTTAAAACTGATCAACAATCCAAACTCCAAAGATTTCTGGTCTACTATCATAGAAAAAACAGCAAATATTCACATTTTACACTTTATAGTTTTTCTATCAAAATTGTTAAGGTACATTTTCTGTTGATCAACTAATAGAATTATTGACTCATTGTTTATCTGTAGTTACATTCCCCTAAAAATATGAACGTAAACTAATTACAGCATGCTAATTATCAAAGAGAAAATATTTATTCATGTCATGTCTGATATATACTTCCACTTCCTTACAGTATGTGTAGGCTTTTAATTTATATTACTCTACAAAGCAGTGTGCCTTGGATTGTTTGGGGAAATCCATTACCTATTTTGTGGACAGTATATTGTACCCATTGTGGTGGAATTTGCAGAAACACCATGTTGTTGGTATGATGAGACTAAAGGTAAAGCTCAGACGACATCAGGTAATTCATAGGTCACAGGTCAGGGGACGATAATATTCAGCCAGTCTCTAATAACCAAACCTGTTCATGTATAATTATGTTTGTCTCTCTACAGATTCAGGGAGTCTAGGTAGACAGCTGCATGATAAGGGAATGTTTTGTTTCAGGACTGTCTCCTTTTGGAAGCCAGTGGGCCAGCCACACTTTTGCATACTTCCCAGCATCTGTGATTAGGTTCCTGGAAAGTCCTTGTTTAACTTTGGTTCAGCTGAACATAATGCCTCCAGCATGAGTTTAAATACACCTTCAGGAAGACAGGAACTTCAGAGAGTTGGGACTACACTGCACAATCGGGGTTAAACTGTACTGCCTGCTCAATTGTCTCCTCAATTGAGTGTTCAATAAGTGCTTCTGTGTAAGTCATCAAAATCTCCTGAATCATCTTCATGTATGTGAAATGAGTTGTGCTGCTCCTGAGTTTTTCCTTAACAACATGCATCAGGAGTAACTGCTTTGTGTTTCCTCACTGTTGTGTCCAAGCAATGCGTCTTTCGTTGTTTTTTGACGGGATTTCTTCTTTAGTTAAAAAGGTACTTGCATATTTGCAGCTAATTGTCAGAAAGCCAGCAATTCCAGGTCCTCTTCTCCTCCACCCACCTATCAGCAACCAAAGGCTCCAATCAGTTGCCTAACCACAAACAATAACGTGTGGTGCATTAGCTATAGCCATCAATTTCCTGACTGAGGTAACCTGCCACCCACCTAGGCCAAATGACTCACCTCAGTGAAAGAGCATCACAACAGCCGGAACAATATGCTTCAAAGGCAATGACAATAGCCATTCTACATCCATGGCCTGTTTGTGTATGTGCTGTGAGTGTGTGCGTGCTGCAGGTTTTGTTCAACCCGTCACACTACACTTGGCTCCTGGTGTTGGCAGTAATCAATACAGGCCTGAAATCACCTACTGTTACCCGCCTCCCATACTGCCTGTTTTGTCTCTGACTTAATAATGAATTAGATCCCCCTTCAAATGCAGTGGTGACTCTCTTTGTAGCCTCTCATGACACACACACACACACACACACACACACACACACTTATTCACATAAATGCGTACATTGTGGATGCATATGATACAAAACAAAACAAAAGTATTGTCTTTGCACCCTGTGTACATAGAAACATGAACATTGCTGCACACATGTGACTTAATGTTGAACATGTGAACATGCACTTTTGAGGGGCTGACCAAATATTAGGAGAGTGGTGACACACACACACAAACACACACACACACACACACACACACACACACTGCTCAGCCAGCCAACATCAAGGGTAACATTTCTATTGCATTTGCTAATCACTGATCAATAATTCAGAAGCCCCTCTCATCTTGAAGGGTCCCCGGCTTCCTGAAACATATGGCAGTTGTATGTGTGTATGCGTTTGCATGTGTGCGCGTGTGTGCGCACCCTTCTCTGACATCTTTTTATCTGCTGTTCAGGTTACCAGCTCCTTATCACAGAGGCCCGTCTGCTATGACGGCCAAACAGCAAAAGGAAACAACTTGGTTGAAGTTGTTTTCAGAACATGACTTTTGTTCCTTCCCTCCCCCAACGATGTCACATCTAACGATGGAGCGTCTCATGCCAGTTATAACAGCCAGCCAAGTAATTTGCTGTGTAAGTCGACACGATGGTTATCTGCGTACAGGGCACCTTTCATTTCCTCCAAGCCAGGCATTGCCTCGATTCATGCTGTCGTTATCTTTCTCCCTGGGTCTTTTGGTAATTTGTCCAGCATGGGTTGACTCACTAAAGGTCTCCTGTTCCACCCTCATCACCCACCACCCCAACCCTCATTTCTTTATCAGAAGAAAATTCTGATTAAACGGCTTGTATCTTTTATACCATTGACTTATGTATCTTAAAAACCGGATAAGTGCATAAATAGTTTCAGGGAAGTAACAACTTTGACTTGAGAAAACTTTTTTTTGTGTGTGACTTATCTTTTTGTTGGTACAAAATATTAAGTCAAAAGAATAAACGGGATCTGTTGGACCTTTTACAGTTCTTTATTTCCAGCATCCTTCTTTCATCCTCAATTTCTTTGTTGGTGTATTAATTCTTTACTGCTTTAATCCAACAGTTTCTGTCTTCTCCTTCGCCACTTTCTCCTAATCAGAGTGCTGTATCATCTTGCCTCACCAAGGACTTATGTCAATCAACTGCCAATAATTTGTCTTTCTTCATTCCTTATGTCAGTGTTTTATTCCTAAAAAGGAGAAATTTCTGCACTTATAATAGACTGTTCTCATTAAAAAAGATGAGACTTCCCCTCTGGTTCCTATTTTAACAGACCAAATGCAGTTCTTTCAGTTTAGTGGCAAACAAGCTACATCTTGTAATGCTACCAAAAGTGCAGACACCTGATGTTTGTTTTAACAAAGGACGTTCATTTTCTCATGCGCTACTGTAGACGGAACAGTTGTGTCAAGCAGTTTTGGCAGACAGTCTGTTTTGTTGTGTTGTGTGCTTGTGCTTGCCTATTGAAGGATGACTCTTCTCAGGCTTGCCTAGATCATGCTGTGCACATGATAAATAGAGAGAGATGGTCTTAGTGGTTCATAGGAGGTCCAACCGTGACCTTGCAGCCCCCCTGTGGTACTACAGTACTGCGCTTTGTCCTGGAACAAACAGCTATAAACAATGTGCTGAACACTTTCGATGAGAAGTTTGATGAGAGGAAGCAGAGAAAGAGATTATATTTTACATTTGAACAGTCCAAAAAACAGGAGAAGATTGATCCAATTCCTTCAGGAAAACATACTGACAAAGAGAATATTTCCACAGCAGCAAAGATGGATTACAATTTTACATATTAAAACAGACCAGATCGTAAGTAAAAGGGGGAAGAATACTACTTACAAATACTACTACTGATAACTACTACTAACGTTGTAAAATCCAACACTTTCTTTGCAACAAGTGATTGGTCACGAATAATTAGCGTTGATAAACTTATGAGGGGATAATCACCAACCTCCTAATGTGATCTCCTTGGATCACTGCTTAAATCACCCCACAGGAGAGGAAGGGAGAGAGGCGTACGAGAAGAGAGATATGAAACTGAAACTCATCCCTTATTTATTTATCTCCCTCCCAGCTTCTCCCTCTCTTCTTGGGCTAATTCTAATGAAGAGGCCTCAAATGACTTCATTTAGAGTGAAGTTAATTGGGTTTGGTCCTACACGGCTGCACTTCCTGCCTGGATACTTTCCTATGTTTCCCCATACACAGAGAGAAGGGAGGGTGGAGATTATGAAAGAAAACAGCTAGAGATTGAGAAGAAGATAACAAATAACAGAAAGACGGGGAGTGAGATGAGAAAATTAAAGTGAACAAGTGAGAATGAGAGGAAGTGACAAACACGGAGAAATAGAGATGAGTAAGGGGCTGGGGGCCCTCATATCAGGCGCGTCACCCCCGTTAGCCCAGGACTGTAATTAGATCTGGCAGCCACCCCATAATGATAAATGCTGCGATGATGAATGGAAATGCAAATGTGTGTGAAGTAGCCCCAGCCATCAAAAGGGGAATATCATTAACACTTTCCTCTTGTCAAATCCATCATTGTCAAGGGTGGCTCCCAGCATCCCCCATGTCCCACCAGCTACAGAGGGTAGCTTAGGAGTTAAGGATGAGGCAGTGGTAAATGCAGTGATGAAGAAAGTGAAAGAGGAAGAGAGTATCCTGCCAGTCTTGGTCAGTACCATGACTCTGCCAGTCAGGGTACTAGTATGGTTGTGTGTTTGTATGTATGCCTGCAACACTTATTAGTGGTCATTGAGTGTTATTCCACATCTGATGTGGCATATTTAATTTTTACAAGACCATCAAATTATGCAGGGAAGGAGACAAAGAACATACATTACTGTGCCTAAGTATTGGTTATGCTGCTGAGGAATAGGCAGCAAATGAGAAAACAGATTACAGAAAATTTGGAGCAAGATGGAAAGTCTACAGCCACACTACAGGCACCATGAAGCTGTAGGCGCAGCTGTGCTTTGAGCTAAATACTATTGTCAGCATGCTAACTTGTTCACAATGGCAATGTTAATATTATCAAAGATTCTCTATAACTACAGCGCATTTCAAGCTGCGCATTACAAGCTCCATCAATGGAATGAAACACACTTTCTATCTCCTAAATGAGCGTGGCCTTGTTTTTTACTTTCTACTTATTTAACCAGGAAAAAACTCATTGAGATTAAAAATCTCATTTTCAAGAGTGTCCTGGTTAAGACATGCAGCAGTACAACCACGCATACATACAAAGTACACAAAAAAAATTAAAAAGATAAAACAACTGAATCAGCAAATATTTAAAAGTCAACCACAATCATAAATAAAACAGGCAAAACATCTACAGCCAGATGTGTCTGCCTCCAAGTCAATTACAGTACCATCCTCTTAAAAGTGACCAATGAGACCAGTTCATTAAGTTTCATGTATTTCTGTAACTCGTTCCAGGTAGAGCGAGCAGCAAACTTAAACATCTTTATCCTCAGTTTAGTTCTAACCTTTGGAACAGACAGAAGGAAAAGATCCTGGGAATGAAGATTGTACGTCCCAGTACTATTTACACTGATATAGATCAGAAGGTAGGATGGAAGTAGACCTAAAATAGCCTTGTATATGAAGATATGCCAGTGTTTAAGTCTACGTGTTGACAGAGAAGGCCATCCAACACGTTCATACAGTTCACAATGGTGAGTGAGGGCTTTAAAACCAGTGATGAACCTCAGAGATCCATGGTATACAGTGTCCAGTGCATGTAACCTTTGAGACGAGGTGTGCATGTATAAAACATCACCATAGTCAAGTACAGACATAAAAGTGGCAGGATTTCATTCTGAAAAAAAAACCTAGTTTCAGTTTTAATCTTTTTGCCAGCTGCTGAATATGATGTGTAAAAGAGAGAGATTTGTCAACTTAAATGCCAAGATATCTGTACTTAGAAACACACTCAATCTTCATACCCTGGGAATTGAGGATTGAAGGCAGGTTTGGTGGTTTGGATTGCGAATTTGAAAATAGCATTACTTTAGTTTGGTCAGCATTTAAAACAAGTTTTAAATCATAAAGATTCTATTGAACTGTATTAAAAGCAAGTTGTAATTGGGAGAGGGCCTGTACTGGGGTGGGTGCTGAGCAATACAGTATTGTGTCATCAGCATAAAAATGAATATTCACATTAGACACATAGTGATTAATATTATTGAGATAGAGAATAAATAGGAGTGGACTGCCCCTGAGGCACGCCTTTTGTTATTCTGAGAAAGTGATAAGTGCTGCCCTCCGCCTGCATACACTGAGTTCTGTCTGTAAGGTAATTAACAAACCAACTGACAGCTAATGTACCTCTGAAACTGTAATAGGACTGAAACTAAAAGACTGACTAGAAAGATCCAGGCAAACAGACTCAACTGTACAGGAACACTCATGTTGAGGATAGAATGACTCAAATAAAAAGGCTATAAAATGTTCATTAAAACAATCAAGCTTTTTGGCCTTGTCAGTCATTTTTTGTAATTTAAATTGTTTAAAAGTGTATATTTGTTTAAAAGTGTAGTGAACGTTTTGTGGATGGACGAAAAGTTATATTTGCATAATTTAACATTAGATATTTACACAGCTAAAAGCCATATTTAGCATTACAAAAATTTGTTTTGTTATGGTTTTCGTGAATGTTAGCTAACGTTATCTTATTATTGCTACACGATCTCGCAAGAATTTGTTCCTGAGACAGAAACAGGTCTCAAATAAAGTAAATTTTCTCCTGTTTTGTCCAACTGAAAAATGCCATTTTTGTATCAGAATGTTTTGGGAGATGTGCGGCTTGTGAAAAAATGGGTCCAATATTTACCTTGGTGACTATGGGGCGAAAGAATAGGTGATAATTTGTGTTCACGTTCACTTCTCCCATTGGCATCAATACACGTACGACTAGCCACTAGTTTCCTAGATAAGCGTGGCAGTTGAGAAACCCACGTGACACAGATAAAGGAAAGTACTCTGAGTTGCAGCGTCTCGGTTCTAAAATGTCTCTGATATTATGATTCTGGGCTGGAATGTTGTTAGTTTTGTTGAGATATTTCATTTGATTGTACTCACCAAGTTAATGCAGCAATATTGCTAAAAACAACAACAACAACAACAACAACAACAACAACAGCAACATGAGCATTCAGATGCTCAAAGAGATTTTAAACAAACTAACCTTAAATAAAAGAGGTGTACAGTTTTCCTTTGCAATTAATGATTATTACTGACATTTTGGATGCACTTACTTTCAGATAATCTGGCTAAACCTTTGGCTTTCTTACAATCTGTTGCATAATTTGACCGTTCACATCTTCCCCCCCCCGACACCTGCTACATCACTTGAGCATCTTGTTCTCTGCCTTTGCCAAGTTCAAACACTTTGCCAAAAAAGAGCAACCACTTCTGTATTCAGGGCAGCCAGGCCTTTACTCACATTATACTGGATTAGATTACAGAGTATGTGCATTTCTGTGTCCAAACAATGTGTGTCTATAGCCCCTGTCAACTTTTGCAAAGCTAACCACGTGTGTTTATGTGCTCACATGTGTACCTGCTGCCCTTTCAGTGTCTTCTTGTGTGACCTGCTGTCTCTCTCTCTCTCTCTCTCACTTCATGTCAGTCTGCATGTACGTGCCTCTATCAGTTAGTGAGGGAGGGTTACAAATGACGCATGTGCTTTTTTTTTTTTTTTTACCTAAATGCAATAACTGGATTGACCTCTGCGTCACAGATCCGATCTAATTACCTGCTCAAGGACAAGTGTGTAAATTGAGTTCCTCTCACACCATTAGTCACAGCAACAAACCCCCCAAAATATAAGACGGGGACACACACTGTTCAGATGTGTTACATATTCTTCTCATTCTCTATAGTTAATGGAATAAATAGAACAAGTTTTGTGGTGCCAGTCAGCATCGTGGGACTGCACAGTGTATGCAGTGATAAGTGGCTTTTAACTATTAGGTGGGCTACAGGGCTACATTTTAAGCAAGGGAAATTACAGCATTAATCTGTAATAAAGAACACTCAAGACTGTAATAAATAAGTCTAATTCATGAACAGTCTTGCAAATGTTGTTATTTTCCAAAATAAATACTCCCATATAAAGATTTAATTGTACATTTTTACTTGGGATTTAGAAAAGGTTAACAATGAACTTAAAATGTTTCTCCACAGTGTACACAGAAGGGCACAGTGTGTAAGTAAAGTAAGCAGGCCTTATTTTAGTTTCCACTATTGTTTTGTCTGCATGCACTAACCTCTAAACACTTTGACAAATGTTTAATTGCGACAAGGAGGTGGTGGGGGGTAGAGATGTAAATCAGCGAAGCAAGCAGTGGTGTCTTTTACAGGGGTAGTATGAGCCAGGGCAGCTTTGTCTGACACCTTGCACTGAATTATTGAGTAGAGGAGGGAAAGAAGCAGAGAGGAGGACAGTGTGACATTAGTGCTTGTTGTTTTGGCTGCTGCTCAACCTAGCTTATAGCTGGACTGAGATGACATGTGTGCATGTGTGTCTGTGTGTGTGCTTATGACAATCATATAGTCAATGAAAGAAATGGGGAAGAACTGTCATGCCACTGTCAGGTGAATTGATACATACTGTACCGGTACAGATTCTGTCCCAAATGATCTTTGATCCATTTAAAAGTATTAGAAATCCAGTTCAAAATATGTTGAATTGCTAAAACTGTCTACATACTTTCATACAGTAATTTTCATACGCTTAGTACAATAAGTGTTGAAATGCTTTTAAAAAATTGGAAGCAGGTTAGTCAATGTGAGAAACATGCATAACTATACCAAGACAAATCAACAACAGAGTGATGACAATGCAAGATGAAAATGTGTCTCTCTGTCAGACACCCTGCTATCCCTTTTCCTTCTTTGACCCAGACACTGATCTCATCTGCAGTAATAAGTGGGGCCTCTTGGTCCTAATCAAATCACTCATTAACTATTTAGTGGATGAAAAGTTCAGTGGACCATTGTTGCTGCATCAAACATCTATGGCAACCAAAGCACTTGAATTAAACACACGTACACATATTAATGCAAACCTCAGCAGGAGCAAGCAAAGCCATGTACACTAGTGCCGCAGATGTGTATATGCACTTACTCGCACAGAAAAGACACACATACTTTGATGAAGCCAAATTCGAGTACAAAGGTGGGGGTGGTTGGCTGGTGTGCATCTTATAAATAATTTGGTATTCGGGTGACTCTGCTTACCGCTGTCTGTCGGCGACTAAGAGGTCATCTGGGCAACTAGCAGGAAAGCAGATCAACGTCACTCAACCAAAACCAAAACAGGATTAGAACTTTTATTTTGTGATGGGTTTATGTCCTGATTATTTCATATCCAGTTAAGGTGATTTCAGCCTGCACATTGTTTTATAAGCTATGTTTAATGCCACATTTTTCATTTAGACATTTTTTCTTAGTTGTAACTCTGGTTGCTTTGTTCATTTTTACTTTTTAAACAATTGATTATCCGTGGTTTGGTTTGGTCCCATTGTGAACAAATATTTTCTACATAGGTGAAATAATATCAGCTGTCAAGGATGGCACATGTCAAAATTAGAAAACAGAGGCTGACTGCAGACACATGAAGCCATGTCCTTTGCACTGGCTCTTTTAGAGGGTAAGGGCTTGTCTCTGGACACTGCACTGCATGTATCTCACTGTCAGGTATAGTTTGAACTGAACTGACAAGGTCTATAGTACAGTCATTCACCTGTCCAGTTTAATGTGTGTGTGCTGGTGGTGTGTGTGTGTGTGTGTGTGTGTGTGTGTGTGTGTGTGTGTGTGTGTGTGTGTGTGTGTGTGTGTCCCTAGTGCAAGGTGAAACATTTCTGACACAGCAGAGGGTTAAGAGATGCACACAAGAACACAGTGTACTTTCTACCCCTCCTGTCTTGTTTGTGTTTAAGAACAGGACATCTTGAGAAGAGTTTCTGATGGACCTATCCTCTGTTTAAATCTTTCATGCACAGATGTCCACTGAGGTTTGCTGCGATGTGTCCTCAGGTCATAGTCTAAAGCCAAAGACTCTCTTACTGTAGGTGGTCGCTGCTGTATTACAATGCTTCTCCTTGTCCGTCAGCCCCTCTCGGCCCCAGAAGAATGCCCCATAATGGAATGGACTGGCACCTGAAAGACCCAGGAGCAAAAGTGAATAATAGCAGAGGAAGTTAAGGAGACATGAAAGACCATTTGTCATTTCCAATTACAGGCCATGTTACGACCACAATGACCTGTGTTCTTTGTTTTTGGCCATGACTTATTTAGAGTTAGAGTTGCTATTTGATGAAGAGATGAACCTCTGTTTGTTGACAGCACTGCTATTATTGAACAGTTACTGTTCCTTATGTCGAGACCAGAAGAATAGGCACAGAAGAACTGCTTACCTGTACAATGTGATATGATGCAATTCAAATGCCCAGATAATACCTTATTTAAAATATATTTTCTTGAGGCGACTTCTTATTTTTGTGTGTTCACACTGAGGCTGAAGTTTTGGTCAGGGTTGATTGTTTGATTTTTTTTTAATTTGTGAGACTGCTTGCTGGAGTTAAAAATGTATAAGTTCCTAGTTAATCTATGATAAATCAAAGAGAAGAGTTTTAGTCTGAGGTACAGTATGTGGTATATTATGCTGTGTAACTTGTCATGAGGTGTCATGAGTCAATTTATCCTTATCAGCATGCCCTCAAGATCCTTTTAAATAATGTTAATATCTGTCAGTGAGCAAATAAAAAACAGAAATGACAGTGTAAAAGAAGACCCATTTCTCATTACTGTGTGGACAACTGCTTAGCAACACAACCCCAAATACATACAAACACAGAGACTTAGAACCGCACACACACAATAAACACACACAAACACACAAGGCACACTCCCATATCTCCAGGGTTCAAGCTTTGATGTGACGCCGACTTAAGCCTGCCAAGGAGACTGCATCAGGGCCTCAGCCAAGACTCTTCACCTGCAGCTACAGACATCTTGTCAGGCCCCAAAGAAGTGTACACACACACACACACACACACACACACACACAGTCACTCTCTCGCTCTGTCACACAAACACTCATTAAATGGCTCTGCCTTAGATCTTCTACACTGTGTCAGTCCACTGATAAACTAGTTGAAGCAATGTGTGTTTTCACACACACACACACACACACACACACACACACAATAAATATTCACCACCTAGTGGCCCCTTAAATTTAGTCCCCTTTTAAGCTTCACAAACATACACATATACACACTGTACATACCTCCTATATGGGGCTCTACTGTATGTCCTCTTTTCTAGGTGCGTGGATGGGATATATAAAGTGCAGTGTGTAGCCCTGAGGACAGGGCCGGACAGTGAGAGCAACACAGCTCAGCATGTTTGCCGCAAATCCAATTATTACTCCCCACCTTTGAATTCAGGAGCGGATCCACAGAGTCCTAAAGCAATTATGAGACTTGGTGAAAGAAAGAGGGAGTCAGACACAGAGGAAGAGCAAGAGAAAAAGAGAGAAATTGGTCAACAGGATAACTCTATAATGTTTTTGGTTCACACCGGTGTCATTGGTGCATGGCCATTGTTATTAGTGGTGTTCTCATAGAATGCTAAAAAGTGTTTTGCCCACATTTACATACATGTATATGAGGGTTTGGAGTCAACACATGCTTAATTGTGTTATTTGCAGGCATACTCCAGTTTCACTAGTAAGTGTAGTGTAGTCACATGTCTCAGTTTATGGCAATTCTAAACATTTTGGCTCCCTGCAGCACACCATGCCAGAATGTGTGAGCAAAAGGCATCAGTGTCTGTAGCCCTCCCAGGAAAATGTAATGTAATGTAATTTTATTTAAACAGGGACAATGCACTATTAAACATTAACCTCGTGTAAGAACAAGGAGACATGTATTGCACCAGGTTGTAGCACAATTGTTGTTTCCCGCACGTAGTCCCTGGGCAGGTAGGAAAAACAAGTGAAGTAAAAAACATTAGAATATACAATTTCACAAACACATTCAAATTCACACCTAATTTACAATAATGCAAATATGTGCAAAGTTGCATCAATACAAATATCATGGGCTCTATCGTTCTGAGATCCTAAAACCAAGTCCCCCACCCCTTCCCAACAAATCTATGCAATCAAAATCCTAACCCCTCCCATTACACACACACACACACACACACACACACACAATTCATAAATGTCTACAATTTTGTTGATATCCAAAATAGTCACCAGCTACCACCAATAAAAAAGGCAAAAAGTGCCAGAAATTATGCTTCGTTCCAGGCAACCCGTGACTCATGTTTTCACAACCTTCTACCCGTGAAAGTGCCCTGGAACGGCAGTCAAACCCATAACTTACTACTCGTGAACTCATACCAGATCATTGTACTCCCAGTTATAGTTTTTGATGTTACACACACATAAACAACAATGGCAACCCCTGTTGATGCTGTACAGACGCCGGTGATTAACAGTGAGAAATAGAAATAAATATACATAAATAGGCAACATAAAGTAATTCTGCACATTGTAATCAAAACAATACACATACGATTGTGTACTACTACAGGTTATGTTTATTAAATGAAGCCCAAAATATGTCGCAGCCTAGAAATCGCTAGTATCAGCTAGCGCTAGCTAACATCAATGTTAGGTAGCCGCTAGCTACCGCTAGCTGACGCTAGCTAGAAGGGTTTGTGGTGACTTTGCCTGGAACGCTACCAAGTCGTGAGTCGTGACTTGAAGTTGTAACTTACGGGCTAAAAATTGTGTCTGGAACGCAGCATTATTGACAGGGTGATGCAGAACATATGTTAGGGCCTCTGTCTAAGCTCTGTCTGCATCTTACCTGACAGAGTGCTTTCATCAGGAAATGCTGCACGAACATGCAAAGTTTACTATTCAGACAACAGGACATTCTATTGAAAAGAGTTAATTTTAACATATATTTGTGTCACATTTTGACTGATAATCTATGATGGATTAATACACAGATTCAATTAAACATTACACTTTTAAATACATCATGACACAGCAGACTAATTCAAAAGTAAATGTTGACTCAAATGTAACTAAATTGTCCAATGTATAGTTTAAAGAACATAAAAACATACTAATTGCAAATAACCTTTTTATTCATTGAATTGGTTTTCATTACATTAACAATAATCCTTATTCAAATCCCTGTTATCTTCTCTATCACCACCACAGGATGTAATTGTAGGCTTGAAACATGAATGGATTTAGTCTATAATACAGTTACCCCAACTGTCACATTGTGGTTGATTCTGCAGACAGTATGATCATAGGCTGGGCTGTTAAATAATAACCTGGCATTTCCAGTTAAGCAACATTTAATTGACTAATCAGTTCAACATGGACTAATACATTTTGACATGGAAAAGCAACCAGCTCTATTATATTAAAAATAGACAATCGACAATTATCCTGTTAGTCAATGCAGGAACATGTGGAATTATTTCACTTACACAATTCAAAACAATACAACCAAACCCATATGGAAAATGTTATCTTAATATGACTTAACTATAAAAAAAGAAGACAAAAACTTGTTTATCAGTCACATTGCCTCAGTGTTTTAAAATGGTATTCAAATCTTTATTTTTGGATATGGAAATCAAAACACCCGTGTTGTGGAAAAAAGCACTAGGACATTTTAGTTGTCTTGGCAGGGAACAAACTAAAAATTAAGCTAGGCTCTGTACTGTCTGGGTGGGATTTTTAGGAACTGACTTGTTAAATTACCCAGACTAAGAACAGAACAATCCCTGTGTTGAGTTAGCGATGATTTGCTGTTAAGCCAAAGACAAAGCAAATTCCTCCATATAGACAATATTCCACATGATCCCTATACAAATGTGTAATACCACAGGGACATAATAGACAACTAGAGGTCTTATACAATCAAAACTATACAACGACGGCACCACACATTGACTGTGCTGCATAATCCTGACAAGCAACGTTTTGATGGCGATGAGATGAACATTGTTGAACAACCGTGAGATGCTTTGAGAGAGCTCTTAATGCCTCTACTTTAAATATTTGACTTGGCACCTTGTCCTCTTTCTGACTTTCCTCGCTGGATTTGCATATCAGTTGGGAGGTGGTGAGAAAAGATGAAGAAAAAAAAACAGACAGAAAAGTATTTCAGAGAGATTGGCAGCGCAGGTACATCCGATGATCAATCACACTGACAGAGCTGAAATAAACAGAATGGAATGAAGATGCGGCGGCCTGTTCGAGAGCCCAGGTGTTTCTCTCCCTGATGCTTATCACTTCTGTTTTATCTGTCACTGCTTTTCTTTGATATATATATATATATATATATATATATATATATATATACATATTTTGTTTGGCAAGCAGATATAAGTGTATGCACAGTGCTGGGTTAGGTGTGTGCTTGCTGATGTGCAGTGCAACTGTTGATATCATTTGAAGAATTGCTCAATTAATGCCGGCATTTTACAGTAGTGTGAATACGTAGTGGTGGCATATTACTCACTTCAATGAATTGAAGGGCTTAAGTGATATATACTGGCCCCAACATTTAATAACATGTGGCTGAATATTAATAGAACAACTATAACAATGTACAGTAATCGATATTCCACAGACTTGGTTAAGTGGTGTTTTTTTCTGCTTCTCAGTCACAAGTGAACAGACACATTGGCTGCTTTGCCATGCTTAAGTCAGTTTCCAACACAGGTCATTGCAAAGGCAGGGCTGGCTGCTCGTTCCATGCATACCACTGACCACAGGGAACACTGGTGTGTGTGTGTGTTTGTGAGTGTGTTTGTGTGCAGGCTGAAGGCTGGCAGCATCAAAAAGCTGTGAATGCATAAACAGTATATTTGTGCTTTTGTGTGTGTGTGTGTGTGTGTGTGTGTGTGTGTGTGTGTTGCACTGGGCTCGGCTGGCTGACTGCTGGGAGTCTCATAAAGCTCTCAGTTTGATGACCAACTGAGCAGTAAATTAATTAATCATCATTTTATGCCTCATCAAGCGCTTTGCCCGCACCTCGCCACGGGAGCCCGTCCCAATTAGCCAACAGCGGAGCCAATTGTTTTGTTTAGCTTAGGTATAAGAGAGAGAGAGGGAAATAAAGACGGAAAAAGAGAAAACAGAGAGCGCACGAAAAAGAGAAACAAGAGAGAGTTTGCGAAAAAGAGTGTAGATTGTAAAGTCGGCACAATCATAACAAAGCAGTGTATCTTTGTGTGTGTGTGTGTGTGTGTGTGTGTGTGTGTACATGCATGCATGGTGCGTGCGTGCGTGAACGTGTGTGTGTGTGCAAAGGGGAGGGCAGAGGAGGATCTGACAAGCTAATAAATATGTCATCTGTCTGTGTCAAGAGACTGCAGGCCTGTAAGTAACAGAGATCCACTGGCCAAGGCAGGTACACAGAGAGAGAGAGAGAGAGAGAGAGAGAGAGAGAGAGAGCGAGAGAGAATGTGCTTCTGCTGCAACATCCTCAGTGACCTGCCCCCTGCAGCTACAGTAGTTTATTTAGAGCCAGGGCAGACGCAGAAGTGGTGAGGCAGAGAGTATTACAGTGTGAGCGTGCAGGTGTTTGTAGGAATGTGAGTGGAAGTGGGATGGATGTTTTCTTGTTTAGTGATGTTTAGTGAAATATATTTTCTCCTGGATTATATTTGTTTTTTTGACATATCACAAAAACGTTTTGTTTCTAATCAAAGTCCCCTTAGGGAGGAGGTCGGGGTGGATGGATGAATCAAACAAACAAGGGACTTTCACCTTGGACAGCTGCTTGTCTCCCATGTGAAACCAAAAAGTCAGATTATTTTAACTGATAACATGAACTGACGTACATTACTTAAGTTATGTAACAAACGTACTTATTGTAACCTAAACGACGATAAACCTAACCAAGTTTTTTTTTAATTCACGTTAACCACATGTTTAGAACTGTGTCCGTTTCACAACGTGTAGCTGTCACTGGTACGTGGACATGTAATCAAAAAAATAACTTTCCCTCGAAGCAATTGAAGACATTGCAATTTCAACACCTTCTGATTTATTGATCATTATTATACAAAAAAATATTTTATTTCTAAACAGCATTAGCTCCTCTTGTTGCTGACATATTCCTGCTTTTAAATCATCAACACATAAGTACATTGGGATGCTGAGGAACAGTTTTATATCCAGAGTCCCTTTTTAATTCCCTTAATGTAATTAAAACCTTCAGATTGTTTTGATTTAAATAGCTTCTGATTTATTGATCATCATCACACAAGACACTGATTTAACACAATAAATGGTCAAATGTTTCTCTTTTTATTTTTATTTATGACAAAAAACTGCATAAACTCCTCTTGCTATTGAACTATAAAAATAGTAATTTCCCCATGGGGATCAATACAGTATAAATTATTATTAATTATTATATCAACTATGCTAGTTCCTTCAAATTGCAGCTAAAACAACATATCCCTGTTCAGTGTTTAGGTTGAGAAGAAATAACTGCAAAAATGAAATATTTGTTTGGTTTTCTTTAGGACGGTGGTGAGTATGTGGAGAAAAAAAAAAGGTATTATTGTGGACAATAAGGACAGATGTCCTACAGTCTAGCGGGACCCAGAGAGGCCAATACCAGATAATCAATTACATTTTCACAATAAAAAAGTAGGACCCATCATGTAAAGTCTTTTCCTGAACCATGGGAATACTCCCCGCAGCCCGGGAAGATGACACCACATCTTTTTACCAAGCCTCTGTGCAGGTCGGAACTACTGGTCCCAGGCTGATGTGAGGGAAGCGGCCTGTGTAAAAAAAGCCTGATTGTCACTACACATTTTAGTAATGGCTGACAGAGAGGCAGACAAGATGACATTGTGGCAGTGCAGCCAGGAGGAAGCCAGCAGCCACGCCAGGGGCAGGGACGGAGGGGCGGATAAGCAGATGTTGTTCATCACCCAGGGGTGGTGGGGGTTTACTGTGTGTGTGTGTGTGTGTGTGTGTGTGTGTGTGTGTGTGTGTGTTTGAGGAGTTGCGAGGTGGAGGTGGTACATAAGTGTATATGAGGGAGCTTGTATGTAACTGTGTGCTTGCGTGCATGTCATAATGTGTCTGTGTGCATCAGTGAGTGAGTGCTTGCCTGTGTGTCCCAATGTGTGTGTGTGTGTGTGTGTGTGTGTGTGTGTGTGTGTGTGTGTGTGTGTGTCTGTGTGCATGTGCAATTGTGTATTCCAGCATCCGCAAAGTGCTTGAGGGAGAGGCACCTACAAAAGGCATCTGGCAAGGAGAGCCAAAACAACAAAGGTAACCTTGCCTCTAGTGATGTACTCTGTGTTCAGCCACTGTAGTGGAGGAAAGTGTAATGTGCTGTGTGTGGACGTGTGTGTGTGTGTGTGTGTGTGTGTGTGTGTGTGTGTGTGTGTGTGTGTGCGTGTGTGTGTGTGTGTGTGTGTGTATGTGTGTGTGTGTGTGAGAGAGAGTGAGTTTTCATGGCCAGGGCTAGTTTGTGTACTTTTTGTGTCTCTGTGTATGTGCAACTTTAAAAGTGATGCACATAATGATGAAAGCTCCTGTATGTATTGTCCAAATATAGTAAAGTATCCCATGTACATATAATAATCTATATTTTATCAAAGCAATCTGTATTTAATATTAAAAGAATAATCAAATCATGTATACTGAAAGAATGCTTTCTTTATTTTGAAAACATTGCTTCTTCCTGCTAGTTTAAGGAAAAGCTACAAGTTGCAGCAGCAGTAACTAGATAGTTGTTAAATAATGCAATGTGTGATTTTGTGTCATGTGTCCTTTTTATCTAGTTTGTTTTGTGCTGTTCTCTCACTGTATGTGTATGTGTGTGTTTTAATGTAGATGGAAATTAGCTGGTAAAACACAAACTGGTAACATGTGTGTTTAATACTGTATCGTCCCTTACAAATAAGGTGGTACCACCACCTGCCCTTAGTGGTTGCCGGGGGTCAGCAGCTAAAGCTCACAAGAGGTGGCATCAGAGCCGATTTAAATGGAAAGATTACATACTGCGATTTTCGGGCCCCCTCCAAATGGATACTTTGTTATTTGGTGAAGAAACAAGATTACTTTTATCTGCCACATGGTTATTATGCTTATTTATTTCTTTAGGTATTTTAACATCTAATTTAGGCTTATTTGAAGGGCCTGAGAGAAACTTGTGTAAAGCCCGCTTTGTCGTTTTCTTTTTTCTTCTTCATTTTTTTTTCTCTCGCTTTGCCACACCCGAAAGCATCCCAGAAAAGTGGTAGTGTAACTGTTATGGCTAGCTAACATACAGAACCAAAACACATTTTCCCGCAATTGGAGTGAACGTATTTTACTTTACTATATTTTTTATTAAAACAATAATATAATTATATATATATATATATATACATGTGCGTAGAACGTCTAAGCCTAGATCCGGCCCTGGGTGGCATACACATTTCCTGGAAGCACCTGCAGCCATAAACGCAGCCTCCAGTATGGTGCCAATACTGTATAGATTCAGCTAGACACGTCGACTGTACAAGGAAACAAACTATTCTACAGACTTTTCAAAGTCTTGACTGATACATTGTGCAGAATGTTATTTAATAATAATAATTTAATATGTTTTAATTAGTTCATCGTTTGTGACCTGTGTCGATTGTAATACATGTACTGTATGTACCTTACTGGAAAGCAGGGGGTAGCTCATCCTAGTGAAATTAAGTAATTTAATTCCTAATTATTGAATTTATATATGATGCTTGCACTGAAGTGAGGATTGGTGCAGGACTGATGTCAGGGTGCAAGTAGTTTCAAAAATCCTTTATTAATCCCACAATGTGGAAATTCACAAATAGATGCATCATCTGAGTCATTCTCAAAGGCCATCACTGTGGCAGAGTCACAGCTAGCCTGAGGTAAAGTCACAGTAGACTAATCTGAGTCTGACATTAGCAGTATTATCTAAGATACTCCTGCAGTGTGTGACTGTTTGTGAAGACGCACACAACTCTGTGTGAAATACCTCTAAGCAGGCCTTACAATTGACCCAGGTTTGAAGGGTCAGGAAGCACATTGCTCCTTTCATTCATCAATCAAAGATCTCTCATCCTACCTCCTCTGCAGTTTGAGACCCCGGGGGAAAGTGAAGGGACACTGAGGTTTCTGATAAGAACCTACAAATAGCAGGTAGACTATAGTGCCAAAGTGTGAACAGGACACAGTATACCGCACACAAACAGGCGAACAGTTTTGTAGTAAAATAATAAAATAAACTGATGCTTCTGGTTTTGTTTTATTTAAATTTAAATATACAGTGTCACTTGTTTTTGGCATCACATGGAACAATTTATGTAAACAAAGGACCATTTCATTGATGTATGTAACCCTTCAATTAAGAAAATACCATTCTATCCTCAGTACAAAGGAATCATCAGGAAGATCAGACATATTGTTAAAGTGCAGCAATCTTCCTCTTATGTATTATTGAAGTTGCTAAAACCTATACTTGTTTGTTGATGTTCTTTATTAAGGCTTTGCGTTTGGATGATCCCTTCAAATGATTTTGGATGACAATCACAGTAAATACAGTGCATGATGTAAGGTTTATGATCATCACAAGTGCATCAGAGTTTAAACTGGGGCAATTAACTTCAGACTCCTTCTCTGTCATCATCCGTGAAGTTTTGATATTAGAGAGGGCGTAACGTGACCCTCATCAAAATCCTGAACATCAGTAAAGTGCTCCAGAAACAGATCTGCTCAAGATCACATGGCATCGGGAAAAAAAAATCATTTAAGAAGTATGGTAAAAGAAAACGACACCTGACAGTTCACTAATTGGCCATTTCTGATTTCAAAGAGCCCCGCTCGAGCTCGCCCCACTCATCTTCCCCTCACAAAGATTCTGATTGACAGCCAGTTCAAGAAGGAAGTGTGGAAACCGCTCCTCCCACATCCTTTTCATGTCTCTTTTATCGCCTTGAGAATTTTCTCCCGCTAGAGATAAATTTACTGTGAAAAAAAAAAGTATCTTCGCCATCTGAGCTTATCTTTCCATCAAATATCCTGCAGGAGAAGTGTTGGTGGTAGAGCGTGTGAAGGTGGGGAGGTTATCAAACTGTTTTGTGAGGCAATGTTCGACACAGTCAAACTACCCTGATGCCCTGCGTAGTGATTTGTCAAAATGAATTGCGGTCAAGAATCTTATTAATAACTTTGTCAGTGCTCTCTTGTGTCTCTGCCTGTTTCTCTCATCTGCTGTTCTCTTTCTGTAACTCAATAACATTTAAAATGTGGAATCAATGTGGTAGTAAAGCTTTTACTTGGATTCATCTCCGTCATTAATTATTGTACTGCCTTTAAAAACTGTGGTCTGGTATGCGTATTACAGTACTTTAGTCTATTAAATACATTTACAATAATTGAAATCAATGTGTGTGTGTGTGTGTGTGTGCATGTGTCTCTCTCTCTCTTTCTTCACTGATAAAAAATTTGCGCCTGATCTACTTAAAAAAGGTAAGGCAACTTTTTGCATCAGATTATTATGTAAATAAAGCAAGGCTAGTCTTTGTATAGGCTACTTAATTTCTTGTGTATAGGAAATGAGTTTTGGAAGTAAAGTCAACATTAATTTATCAAGTAATGTCAACTTACTTTTTCAAGTAAAGTCAACTCAGTTTTGCAAATGACTGAACTTGCAAAGTTAAGTAGACTTACTTACTAAATTAAGTTGACTTTACTTACCAAATTAAGTAGACTATACTTCAAAAACTCATTTCTTATATTCAAGAAATTAAGTAGCCTATGCAAAGACTAGCCTTGCTTTATCTACATAATAATCTGATGCAAAAAGTTGCCTTACCTTTTTAAAGTAGATCAGGCACAAAATTTTGTATCATGCTTGGTCTACTTAAAAAGTTTAGTATGTGTCATCTATGTGTTAGAAATCACAATCCTCTTATCACATGTCAAGATATGCTGCCATGGAGCCAAATGTTGACCATACTGATAAAAAGACAGGAGCTGCAACAATTAGTTGATTGATCAATTAGTTGCTAACAACTAAATTAATCATCAGCAATTAGGACAATTTGATGATCAGGACAAAACAAGACATTTTAGGTTGCGTCTTGGGCTTTGGGAAAGAGTGATTGATTTTTAACCATTGTCTTACATTGTATGGACCAAACTACAAATCGATTTATCAAGAAAATCGACAGATTAAATCATTGGTTGCAACCCCAACATTGGATAGTATGAACAACACCCACATGAGTCAAACAATCTCAGGTATAATTATGCATCTTAACCCAAAACAAGACTTGGAAGTCGTTTAGCTCAAATAAACAAATTTATTTGACAATAAAATAAAAACTCCATTCCACAGAGTCATGAGCACAGGACATGCTATCAGAACCCCACTGACAGTCTTTCTTAGAGGTTAGAACACCATAACAAAATTAAATCCTAGCTTTTAAACGGCTACATTCAAATCCACAGCTACATTCAGATACATTGATGAGGCAAAAACACACACCAAAATCCAACAGCTTTCAAATTTCAAAACTGTAGTGAAGAAATGTACAGTTCTACATGTTTATCTGCCTCTTGTGGCAGTACATGAAACACTGAAAAATAGAGTTCAGGTTACTTTAAATGCTTTACTCCAGCTGGAGCTGAATTATGTGTGCCATTTAAAGTGCAAAGAACAGATAAAATTCACAATACATATACAGTTGTGCTCATAAGTTTATGAACCCATGCTAAAGTTGACTTTGAAGATACCCTTCACTATACCTAGAGATTGGCATGGTTTTATTTCAGTTAGCCTAATAGCTGGTATGATTTGCATTGAGAGATGATCTTATGTAAAGCACCCCATGCCAATCTCTAGGTATGGTGAAGGGTATGTGATGATGTGGGGCTATTTTAATTCCAAAGGCCAAGGGAAGTTTATCAGGATGCATAGTATCCTGGATCCACGAAATAACTGGCCTTTAAAAATAAAAATCTGCCTGCCTCTATGGGAATTTAACATAGAGGTGTACTCACTTATGCCCCCTGTATTTTAAGGAAGAACATTTATTTAATTTATTTAGACACATTATTCATTCAAAGAAAATTGGTGTCCTTAAAGGTTGAATTTTCCCTCATTTTTTAAATTAAGGCATTAAGATCAATTTCCAAAAGATTATTTTTTATTCCTCTTTTTAGTCAACTTTAGCATGGGTTCATAAACTTACGAGCACCACTGTAACATAATAAAGCATGCGCCAGCCCATTAAACTCTATCAAATTAATTATTTCCCAACATCATAGAATAAAAAAACGAGCAGTGTAACCTGAGAGTGCATTGGGAGAACCTCAGAAGAACTGTGTAAAACTCTGTAAAACTTGATAAGAGTGAGCTCACTCAAATCCTACACCTTCAACACCATCTGTATAGCTTTTAAGCATGCAAACAGACCTTGAGATCAAGGACTTCGGAGGAAATTGTTTTGTTCGCATCCTCCAGCTCTAGGAAGATCTTCTGAAAGGCTGTGTATTTCAGTTTATTAGGGTACCTTAGTTCCAAGGCATAGATAAGGCCCATCAGATAGGTGCAAGCATGTGCCACATCTGGGATACCAAAAAGGACTTCTGCTCTCAACGGCTATTCCAGCTTGCTTGGGGAGACCATCCCTGGGATTGCTGACAACAAAGATGCCGAGGACAAATGTAGTAAGAGCTTCTTGGACGGCAGCAGCATCGTCGTCATTGAAAACCTGTGAAATACACCAGAGAGAATAAAACATATTTATTGTATAGTAATGTGAAGGATGCATAACTCTTTGTTCTCTCTCCAAACAGAGGATCCGATTGTTATGTGATAGTTTTGAGTAGTATTGTAGCTATTATGAGTACTACAATGGAAATAAGTCCTGGAAGTTTTTATCCTTGATTGTCTTAGTGTCCTTCATGTGCAAGGCATTTTAATACAATTAAATGAATCAAATCAAATCCCATTTCTACATAGGCACATTATTTAAAATCTCCTAAAGATCTTGTCAAATTATCAGCAAACAGCTATTTTTGCACAAACTTGTCTCATATTGGCAGGGCTTTGAATCAAAGCCACAGCATAGTATTACTTTTTTTACCTGGTAGTCCTTGATTAACTCTCCAGTGTTTCCACCAAGGTAGAGTTTGAGGCCTCTGATCACAACTTCTCTTCGGGACTCAATGTTGCTGTCCTACAAAAATATGAAATTAGATTACTCATTAATATGAGAAATATGAGATTAATATAAAACAGGAGATTACAGACGTCAGAAAGCAACTACATAAAACTAACTACTACTACACTGTTGTAAATACATGCCTCATTTAACACGTCAAGGGTCTCATCAAGTTTCTTCCCAACGGCTCCACCATTCCTCCTGTACAGGCTCAACAGCTTGGATGTGTATTGGTCCAACTTGCCCAGGAATGTGGACTGCAGTGGCTTCAGTGTGACCCTGCGGAATTCCTCCTCAATCTGAGAGAGACCAAGAGATGTAGACAAGACATGGAGATGTAGAAACATAATGAGACAGACACACATGGGCAAGAGAAACAGAATAAGACATAGAAAAATAAATTTAAAGACTACACTGAAATCGACATTTAAGTGATTAGGGATGCTGCACCAGAAGTGTAAGAATACTGAATATTTTTTTCCACAGGTAATCAGGTAAGACTAGCTTTCAATCTGGCAGCCTCATCAGGTAAATATATCTATCTTTCACTTCAGAAAGTGTCACATAGGTTACAGGATAATGGCAGTGATTCTATCAAACAATGAAATAATGATTAATTCAAAATAGCAAAATTCACTTTGAAACTTTGCCAAAAAACACTGTGTATTGGAGAAGACGTGATCAAAATGTTCAACATACCTGGGAACACTCAAACAAGGCAGGCCATCGAGCTTTAAGGTCGATCACAGGTGGTTTGAGGATTACATAATTTCGACGCAGTGAGAAGGTTTTTCCCATGTTCTCATTAATGAGTTTGTTATCGTCTCTCTTCTGGTACTCATAGAGAAGCTCCACTCTCTCCTTTTCAAGCGTTGCATCAGTTTCGCCTTGTAAGAGCGTAAGAGATAAAACAAACTTGTAGAGTCACCTGGTAAGGATACCTTCATCCAGTGTGGTTGTAGAGACAGCTGGTAAAGATACATCATAGTTAGTTACTAACCACTGCAATTAACCAAAACTACACTATAATATAAAAAGGCCAAAATAAAATGCATGAAAAATAGTAATTCAAGTTTTCAGATTTGCATTGACCTAAACTTCTTTATTTTACGTCTTCCACATTTATCATTTATCTGATGTTAATTTTATTTCTTTGCAGATTATTTCTGTTTTTGCATACATTCACATCTTTTCTGAAGCACACTGTACATTTATTCTGTTAGAATAAATTAGTCTGCTGGTTGCAGAACTGGTTGCAGAAAGACGTTACCTTTCATAGACTTACATGTACATTTCTGGACTTTCCTTATCTTATTAAACAACTTCAGGAAATTTATATAAACATTAGTGAGTAATTTATACATTATGGGTCACATTCTGCATAATACCGCCAAACCATTATGATCTGAACAGTGGCTTGTGAGATTCTAACATCTCAAAAGTTGCACTGAATATTTTTCCTGCTCTTAGCTTCTCAAACTAGCTATTGCTGTGGTAGGCTACTTCCAAGTACAACAAATGTATTAACAGCCTGTAGTCTTAGATAAGACATAAAACTTGATATTAATGTTTCGTTTTAATTGTTTGCTTTCTCAATAACAGCAAATGGCTATGCTGACGTGAGTTAGCTGATAACGATAGGCTAACTTTTCTAGCCTGTTTAACTACATGGTTTGTTTGCCGTCAAACAGATACGTTATCTTTACATCATTTTAAATAAATCCAGGGTACACATACAACACAAGTTCATGTGTAGGGACCCTACAAGCAACGTGTCATGTTGCGTCGAGCCTTCTTAGCATTTTAAAAATAACGATTTTGACGTGTATTAGCAGCTAGTTGGCTAGCTGCTAATATGCTAGCAGGCCTTGAGGAAAGCCACTTGCTAATCTTCAAATTAAACGAAAAGACGATGACAGTAGACCTGATATAGATATCAGACAAACTTTATTCTTACCTTAACGTTCAGCCGACTCAACCATAAACTCAGCCTCTGGAAATGCGGTCTGCTGTTCAATCAGGAGGGAACGGGTGTGCGTGACTGCGTGCCAGTTCGCAGTATTACGGAACAGCGTAAATGAAACAAGCTTATTGTATGTTGAGTGTTTGTACTTGAGAAGATCGACTGGGATAACTAAATAACGCATGTAAATGAAAAAAACCACAATTTTATTGTATTATGAACAAATGCAGATGAATTTCAAACGATACATTTTCATGTAAAGATACAAACTGAGATTTGTATTGTTAATTTCACAGATTTAATTTATGTTATATCTACAAATGCTCAGAATCACTTTTTTCAGTGTTCTCTATCCAGGCTTCCGTGGTGGTTTTAAGAAACTTGTCAATGAAATGTGCTGAATTCCCTCGCAGGCAAAAAACATCATCTCAGCTGCAGGGGCTTTGATAAATCGCTGGCCAGGTGCTGCTCCAATTTGTCTTCATCATTAATTTTTACTGGGCTGTAACCTATCTGTCATTGAGCAGAACCCCTAAGCAGAGGTTTTGATGTGTTCACGTGTGTGAGCACTTGCTTAAACCTCTCCATTAATTGAAAGTGCCTGAGGCGCGTGGAAGAAGAGTGAACTAGAAAGACCTTTTTTTCTATTTTAGTTCTCTTTTGTGTGTATTTTGAATGTTAACCATAGAGGGTAACATCTGTACTGTCATGATTTAGTCACCTTAAGCAATAACACACAGTCACACCAGTATCATTGTTACACTTTATCAGCAGTGAAGGAACTTCCCAGCATTGGTTTGCTTTGGTAAGAGAGTTGTTGGCTCGTCTTCATCACAATCTTAGAACAATGACAATATTGTGCCTGTGCATGAGAGGCTGGGTTGTACCGTTGTGTGTGAGTATATTCTATACTTTCTGTGTGCATTTCAAACCTGACTTGTAGGATTTTCAAACCCTGTTGGCAGGCACTTCAAATGTCAGAGAGAGAGTTTCTGTTCAAAGGTACTAAGTGATCCAGTGTGTGTTTGCGGTGGGTTGAGGCATGCAGGTGTAATGGGGTGAATTACTGTAAGGTAATGCCAAGTCAGGTGCTTATATTTAGGTGTGTGTGTGTGTGTGTGTGTGTGTGTGTGTGTGTGTGTGTGTGTGTGTGTGTGTGTGTGTGTGTGCATGCGTGCGTGTGTGTGCATGCGTGCGTGTGCCACGCTGTCAAGGGTTTGGTTGTGTGTATCTGTGTTTGCGTATCACAGAGATGGAAGAGGACAATGGGATGGTAAACGATTAGAGTCTCACACACACATGCACACCAACACACACACACACACACACACACACACACACACACACACACACACACACACTACTTAATGCATGCCTGCAGACACACTTCTGGGTAGCTAGGACTCTATGTTATCTGCCCCTGCCTGCAGATTCTTAGGAAAAACCTTATTCCCTAGGTTGCGTCTGTGTGTGTGTGTGTGTGTGCGTGTGTGTGTGTGTGTGTGTGTGTGTGTGTGTGTGTGTGTGTGTGTGTGTGTGCGTGTGTGTCAAGAAAAGGCGGTGAGGATTTAAACAGCGTACTGCTCCATCTGCATTGCAAAACACACATTGTCAGGGTTTTGGTATTTTGTTCTGTTTTATTGTGTAGTCTTGTTTCTCTGTTTTGCTTGGTTTCCTGTTTTATTTTGTAGTCTGTCTTGTCTCCCTTGTCTTGTCTAGCTTTCTTCCTGTCTTTGTTTGTTTCCCGCCTTTTTTGATTTGTTCCACCTGTTGTGTCACCTGCCTCTTGTTCCCTCATTACCTTGTGTATTTAGCCTCTCTGTTTTCCCTTGTCTCTTGTCGGATCGTCTCGTCTTCTTTGCTGTGCATTCTGTTTTGTTTCTGGATTCCCTGTCGTGGATTTCCCTGATGTATTGGATTATTGCTCCAGTAAATTTTTGCTTATCTTTAAAATAAAACTCTTTAAACTGCATTTGGGTCCTACCTTGCCTGCCTTCACACCAGCCGTGACAGTACGATCCGACCATACTAGGGACCCAGTAGTTATGGAGTTTTTGCCAGTTTTTCACCCGCTGGACTCTGAGGGAGAACTTTTGATTGAGTTTTTCCGCTCCCTGCATGAGGAGGACCCCGCCTTCGCTAGGCACCTTATGGAGGTGCGTTGGCAGGCCACAGCACAGGAGTTTCGCTTCCCCGTCTCCATGCCTGTTTTTTGTCCTGAGCCTCAGCAGACCTGTTTTTCTGAGCCTGAGCTGACCTGTGTTTCTGAGCCTGAGCTGACGTGCAACCCTTCTGTTCCCGAGCTGACGTGCAACCCTTCTATTCCCGAGCTGACGTGCAACCCTTCTGTTCCTGAGCTGACGTGCAACCCTTCTGTTCCCGGGCTGGCGTGCAGCTCTCCTGACCCTGGGTTGACGTGCAGCTCTCCTGACCCTGGGTTGATGTGTGGCTCCCCTGACCCTGGGCCGACGTGCAGCTCTCCTGATCCTGGGCTGGCTAGCAGCCCCATTCCAGAATCCCGGCTAGCTAGCATTCCCCCTGAATCTAGGCTAGCTAGCAGTCTTCTTGAATCCGGGCTAGCTAGCAACCTCCCTGAGCCCCGGCTAGCTAGCAACCCCCCTAAATCCAGGCTAGCTAGCAACCCCCCTGACTCCAGGCTAGCTAGCAGTCTTCACAGTGTCCCCGAGCTTCCTAGTGTCCCCGAGCTTCCTAGTGTCCCAGAGCTTCCTAGCATCCCCGAGCTTCCTAGAGTTCCCGAGTTTCCCAACGTTTCCGAGTTCCCTAGTGTCCCCAGGTTGTCCTTGATCCTGGATCCCTGGCTGGTTAGCAGCCATCCAGATCCCCGGCTGGCTAGCAGCCTTCCTGATCCCCGGCTGGCTAGCAGTCCTCCAGATCCCCGGCTGACTAGCAGCCTTCCTTATCCCCAGCTGACTAGCAGCCTTCCTGATTCCCGGCTGGCTAGCAGCTTCCCAGAATCCCGGCTGGCTAGCAGCCGCCCTGAGCTTCGGCTGGCTAGCAGCTTCTCTGAACCCCGGCTGGCTAGCAGCCTCTTAGATCCCCAGCTGGCTAGCAGCTCCCTAGATCCCCAGCTGGCTAGCAGCTGCCCAGAACCTCTGCTGACGTGCAGCCTTCCAGAATCTCCGCTGACGTGCAGCCGTCCAGAGTCATCGATGACCGCTCTTCAAGAATCTCCGATGACAGCTCTTCAAGAGTCTTCCAGTCGTCCAGAGTCTATGATGACCGCTCTGCTAGAGTCTTCCAGTCGTCTAAAGTCTTTGATGACCGCTCTGCTAGAGTCTTCCAGTCGTCCAGAGTCTTCGATGACCGTTCTCCCAGAGTCTGTACTGACCGGTCACCTAGAGTCTACGCTGACCAGTCTTCTAGAGCCTCAGCTGACCAGTCTTCCAGTGCCTTCGTTGACTTCGACCTCAGACTGTGCCGTTGTCCGACACCTCAGAGAATATACCCTTTCCTGGTACCCCTGAGACTTCACCTGTCTCCGGCATCCCAGAGACTTTGCCTTTGTCGGTCCGACCGACTCCTGCTCCCCATGTTTTGTCGGTGGTCCGGCCGACTCCTGCTCCCCGTGTATTGTCGGTGGTCCGGCCGACTCCTGCTCCCCGTGGTTTGTCGGCGGTCCGGCCAACTCCTGCCCCCCGTGTTTTGTTGGTGGTCCGGCCGACTAATGCTCCAGTTGCTCCTGACCCTGTTGCCTTGTTGTCTGTTACTGAGGCCTCCGGAGGAGTATCGCCTTCGTGGACAGCCTCCAGAGGGGATTCGCCTTCGTGGATGGCCTGCTGATGGGTTTCGCCTTCGCGGACCGCCTCCAAAGGGGTTTTGCCTTCGCCGCCGGTCTTCAGAAGGGATTCGCCCTCGCAGACGGCCTCCAGAGGGGTTTCGCCTTCGCCGCCGGCCTCCAGAAGGATTCTGCTTTCGCCGTCGCCCTCCAGAGGGGTTTCACCTTCATGGACGTCCTTCAGAGGGGCTCTACCTTCGCCGACCTGTTCGGCCGCCTGAAGGATTCAGCCTTCGCCGCCTGAAGGGTTCTGCCTTCGCTGCTGGCCCAGGTGCCCATGGTTCCCGGTTGCCGAGGCCTCTCTGTTCCCTGTGCCCCAGTGACTCTCTGTCCCCTGTTGTCGGGGCCTCTCTGTCCCGTTGTCGGGGCCTCTCTGTTCCCTGTTGCCGAGGTCTCTCTGTTCCCTGTTGCCGAGGTCTCTCTGTTCCCTGTCCTGGGGCCTTCCTGTTCCCTGTCCCGAGTGGCCCCTCTCTGTTCCCTGTCCCGAGTGGCCTCTCCATTCCCTAGCCCCGTTTTACTTTTTTGTTAATCTGTTTGGCCCTCCTCCGGTCCCCCTCCGCCCTCCCTGGGTTGTCTTTTGTTCTGTTTTTGTTTTTGGGACATCTGGGACATCTGTCAGGGTTTTGGTATTTTGTTCTGTTTTATTGTGTAGTCTTGTTTCTCTGTTTTGCTTGGTTTCCTGTTTTATTTTGTAGTCTGTCTTGTCTCCCTTGTCTTGTCTAGCTTTCTTCCTGTCTTTGTTTGTTTCCCGCCTTTTTTGATTTGTTCCACCTGTTGTGTCACCTGCCTCTCGTTCCCTCATTACCTTGTGTATTTAGCCTCTCTGTTTTCCCTTGTCTCTTGTCGGATCGTCTCGTCTTCTTTGCTGTGCGTTCTGTTTTGTTTCTGCATTCCCTGTCGTGGATTTCCCTGATGTATTGGATTATTGCTCCAGTAAGTTTTTGCTTATCTTTAAAATAAAACTCTTTAAACTGCATTTGGGTCCTACCTTGCCTTCCTTCGCACCAGCCGTGACACACATGTGGTAATTGACAGTGAAGAAGCAGCAGAGGAAGACAGAGAAAGGGTGAAGGTGGACGGGTTGGCACATGGGACGCCGGGTGGATGCTTTCTCAGGCTGGATGGTTTGTCTGTGAAGAAATAAAGAATTAACACATCATTTCATTCTATTCCCAGGGCTTGTATCAAAGCGTCACGTAGTGGGCTTTACTCAGAAAAATAAATATACTAAAATTCCTAAAATTGTCTCTCTTGAACAGGTCTTTGCTGCTGTTATCTTTTGCCAGTTGCACATTGCAAAATAAAATGCAATAACTAGACAAAAATATAATGCATTATGCACTTGAATTATAATGTAAGTGAATGCAAGTTGCCTGATCAGGTTGAATCATGTTTAATATAATCAACATTCTGAGTGATATATATAATCTATCTCACAATATGTTAAACCTGGAGGGGAACAATGCGTTCAGTTTGAACTTTGACCTGCTTAACCCCATTTCTGTGAATATTATATAAATATTCAAAATTAAAAACTCCACCGCACAGTGTGGTTTGATGGTCAAAGCAGAGGACATACAGGAATATCAATTATATATTATACATGCAAACATTATCAAAGAGGCGACATGGCAATATATGATGAATTCAAACAAAGGCATTCTTCCGCCACTCTGTTAATCGGCACTGACGCTTAATGAAGTTTTAATTTACACCTAATCAGATCTTGTAAGCCATGCCCAGTCGCCTCGGACTGTACAGGGAGGCAGTGGGACCAAAAGACTGGCTCCTCTGAGACCACCACTCTACTCTCATTAATGTTCAGAGGTCTCTGCTCTTCCTTGTTGGCACAGGGCTCTTCAGATAAATTCTTTAAATAAGTCGCTGTGTCATATGAATGTTATTTCTATGTCAGATCCTCTTTGTTACATGCTTAAAAAAATGAAATTGACATGCATGTAGGGCCATCAGCTGGATTTGGTACAAATCTTGGCACTGAAACCAGATGGGATACCAATAATTTATGGGTCTATACTTACTTTCCACACATTATTCTCCTGATGTTTGACAGTTCATGCATGGCCGTCAAATGACATTAGAAGAAAGGAAATGGTGGCTGACTTAGTCTGAAAAGTAAGAAGTATGAAAGTTATTGACTATGTAAATTGTTTTATATGACAGTAACATGTTTGCATGTTTAGCTTAATAGCTTGTGTTCAACCTAAACATTCCCAACTCTTACATTCATTTGGTGCCCACCAGGTTGAGATGTCTCTTAAATAATAGAATGTCAGGTTATTTCTACAGTACTTAAATGTTACATTACCCGTTGGAAATTAATAGCCCACATTTTTATGACTCATAATCACAATATTCTATTAAAAAACAAATAGTAAAGCAACAAATGTGAAATCAGTAATAAAATAGCACTATAAACAGATATCTGGATATGACTGCAGAATCTGTAGGTAACGGACCACAATTTTGTTTTGGGAAGTGTTTTGGTTTTGTGTTTGTAGTCTGTTTGTAGTCCGAGAAATATTGACCAATCATGTTTGCTCGGGCTTTGGTTGCGTGCGGGTAAACAGTCTGTGTGGAAAGCAAAAGAGGAGGAACGTGGAACATGCGATCTCGAACCCATCGGCTATCAACTGACGACAATTTGTCTTTTCATTAGATTTATTTATCAGTATTCATATGCAGATATATTTTCATAAAGACTAGCCAAAATGTCAACTAGGCTTGGATCTGGTTGCTAATCAGACTGGAAACAATGAACGGCACACAGAAGAGGAAGGCTTGGCTCAGATATCTGCTGGCTACACCTAAAGAAATATTGGCCATTGCCCCCAGAGGCTAAATCGTTGTCAGAAGCTGAACCATCTTCAGACCAATAACTGATGGTCCCCGAGATTGTGAAATCAGTAACATCATAACCACCCTCCATGAAAAGTTACCCATCAGTTTGGAACATACAAGGTAAAGGTACTTTATTGTCACATACACATGTTTGTAGTGAAATTCATTCTCTGCATTTAACCCATCCCTCAAGGGAGCAGTGGGCAGCCATTTACAGCGCCCGGGCACCAACTCCAGATCTGAGTTAGTGCCTTGATCAAGGGCACTGACTGGAGAACCTAGTACATGATTTTTGATGGTGGGAGAAACCGACGCACCCGACGGAAACCCACGCAAACATGGGGAGTACATACACGTGGATTCAAACCCAGAACCTTCTTGCTGTGAGATTATATTAGTAGATTTCCACAATATTGGACTAGTATCAAGTGCTGAGGCAAAATGATGGAGAAAGATTTCTAATGTACTCTATGGCATCGTTTCAAAACCATATCCAAGTCTGACTCTGTCTTCCTTACAGTTCCTTCATGGAAATACAAAATTCTCCATTCAGCCATGATACCAGAAACTGACAGGTTTATTTTATCTGTATTTTCCGCAGTTCTAATGGCCTACGAGAGAGTGTGTTACTGAATGTTATGGATTCTTCAAAATAACTTGTCAGGTACATGATCCATATTCCAAGAGTGGAAATGCTTTCAATTCTTTGAAGTGAATATCTTTATTTTTATACACACTGTTTCAGACTTCTGAAGCTTTGGTGAGACACATGGTGAAGAAAAGCATTTATTTTCCCCATCACGTACCATACCACTGCACAATAAAACCAAGATGGCCTGTAACAAGTATGTGTGTGTTGTGACACTCATTCTCTTCTTCCCATTTTCTCCTCCTGAAATTCTTGCTTCATCTTCTTCATCATTCTCTCTTACACAAACACACACAAGTGCACTTCACTCATACGCCACACATTAATTATCACACCTAGGTCAACTTCTATGAACATTACCGCTGACACCTCATTTGCTGTGGAAAATAAATAGTAGGAGCGTTGGAGCGGTTTCTTCCCCACCGAACTACAAAGCAAGCCTGAGTTTGAGTTGTTTTCATTTGGCACAGTAAACACTTCAGAGCGTGGTACTATCAACCTGGCAGCAAAATAACAAAGATGGGCTAAAGAGATTGAAGTCAGGTGAAGGCATTTCACTTGAGGTTGCACTGACATGCTTTTAATTAAAGCTTCCCCACACATCTCTATTCCAAAGACCCGTAAGGTAAAATTAGTCATTATGTGCTATGTGTGTGTGTGTGTGTAAAGTAAAAAAAATAAAAAATAAAAACATCATTTTTCAGAGTGCTTGACAATAATGCAGAGTTTCGAAAGGGGAGAGTATTATTATTGGAAGGAAGATAAACCATTCATAAAATGCTGAAACCACATTTGGTTGCAAAAACTTTTTGCATGTCGAAGCGAATTGTTCATTAATAATAACATGAATAACGTACACCAAGTTATTGGTTCAATTTTTTATTCTTATTCGTAACATACCTTATGAGATCATGCGTCAACAAGATACAGTTTCAAGTTTATTAAAGTTCGTCAGTCAAGTCAAGTCGTTAATGTATCTGATTTTTCTTTTTTGCTATTTGCCATTCTCAGTTTTCATGTTGTGGGGAAATCTGCACATTACATAGAATACGAGTGTTTTTCTAACCAAACCTTTCCACAGTTCCTGATAAATAAGAGAGGCTCAGAGATGTATTCAATGGTAAAGTAGTCTGAATACCAAGTTTTAACAGTCTACAGTCATATGCAGGAGTGAACACATACAAATACTCCTCCTCCTTTGTTACTGTGCATTCTAGCATTGCGATCTATAAAACAACTCGTTCTCTCATCCCAGTCACCTCTACTTGAATAAGAGTGTATATGTTTCCTTGATATTCGATAGTCTCTGTGGCCTCTCTTGCTGATTTTAGTCTCCTCTCAGATGTGATTCAGGGGATCATATAAGTCATATAACCCTCATACAGTAGGCCAAATGTCCTAACTGCATACTTTCTCATGAGAGGGAGAACTCAATCTGCGTGCAGTGTGAAATCTACGCTATGTCTTAGCAGGCCCATCAGCTGTGCCGTTCATTCACACACTGTATTGTTGACTCAAAATAAAAGATGTATGGATTCAGTCTTCGTAAAGACAAAGAGAGCCGCTAGATCGGATTCCAGTTAAGATAGTGTCAAGTGCAAAATGTGTTCTCCACGGAATGTCACATTTGTGGTCTTTGAGATGTGTGTTGGTAGAGGAGAATGGTTATCAAATGATATAGAGTATTTAGTTTTTGGGAGATAGACTAAGATGGGAAAATGTACAGCCTACCATTGTGTTAACCTTTGTTTTGCAACCAACTTTCCCCATCGAGGGAGTGTCTGCTACTGCGAAAGTGTTTTTAATCCTCTATGACTAGAGGATTAAAAACCCTTTTTCTCATCTCGTACAAAACTTGACTCTTTGAATGTACTGTTTCTGCACAGCTGCATGTCAATCGACGATTAGCCTAAGAATGTATCAAGTACTTTATAACTCAGTTTTCTGACACAGCACCTACAAATCAACACTGTCACAAGGCCATGAGCAGTTTCTCATTAAAGTGCTTGTTCTGCTAGTGCTGCATGCATGACACATGTGAGTGCAATAGTGATGCTGGATGTACAATTGCAGCAGAAAAAATATCAACTATGCTTTCCTTTTTGTAAAATAACAAGGAAACTTTATAGATGTTGCTTTTTTCTTTTTAATTCCCATTTAACCAACATTTAAAGAAAAAAACAATTAGAATGGCATTTTCACAAGGTCCCAATGTTATGTGTATATATACTGTATGCACTTACATTTATGTGCACATATGTAATGAAGCATGTGTACAGACTTTGTGTGTATGGGTATGTATGTATATATATATATATATATACATACATACATTTTGAACATGAATATATATATATATATATACTATTACATTATAGTATCTATACCCTTGATTGTCTTGTGAAGCACTTTATAACATCTGTTTTGAAAAGTGCTATATAAATAAATATATTATTACTATTGCCTTTCAGTGAAACATATTTCTGAGAATAAAATATAAGAAATTAGACATTGGTAAGGGGTAGGAGGGAGGGATTTTAGCATTTAGTCCTTTAGCGGTATAACTCATCAGAGTGATAAAAATGCTACTCTATGCTTAGTCTGACATATTAAAAGCAATTTTGGATTGAGCATTTGATAATAAACAGAACAGTTGAGCGAGGCATCTCTCTTTCTCTCTCCCTCTCTCTCGACTTCTGTTCATTCAAACAGAAGTAACAGCAACTACCAGCAACACATTTTGACATCTGCTGTTGGTGGCAGTATTTCATGACAAACATCCACACTGCCTGTCTACATCCACATTTGACATGAATGTGTAGCCGTCATCACCGCTTCCACAAAGCAGCTACAGGCCGGTAAGCCGCAGATCCTATTTTTGACCACATCTGATAATTCTAGCAAAAACCAGAGAGTCAATATTTTATCACAGGGGTAGAGCAAACACATGCAGATGCATTGTCGGTATGTTTTCCTCTTAAATATTGATTCCTAAGCCACTCTGCAGCCATCTGGTTTGTGGAGTATATTCTGCATAAAACGCACACACACTCATTCACTCGAGCACACACAGGTGTGTGCGGGCACACACACACACACACACACACACACACACACACACACACACACACACACACACACACACACATCAGTATGTGCAAATGCATCTCTCACAAACACAAATACACACACACATTGACATAAAGATGAGCCCATACACATTAATGTGCACAGACACATGAACATGATTCTTTCTCGTCCAGCATGCACACAAAGACACACACAGACACACACGCTTAACTCGCTGCACACGTCCTTGCACAGTTGAAAGGAGCTTTCTTTCTAAAAATGATTAACAAAACACATGAAAGGAAGTCCAATTGGTTTTGTCTTGGACTCCAAATGTAATTGTATGTGTCCACTCTAAACCACAGCCCTGTTGCCTGCAACAATCGCCTTGTTCCACTCATTTCCCTCTTTGTCTATATGGCACCACTGACCACTGAAGGGCCTTTGGACAGCTTCGAGCTGCATATGTTGCAACAGCACCTCCTTCCTCCTATACAAGCACTTTTTTTTTCGTCAGCGTAATTGTATTAGAATGCACCTCCAATCCTCTGTAACAGAAAGATGTAAGCCGCTTCGCTTGCTTGTGGAGGGATCAACAGTCTCTCTCTTAAAAGCCTTGCAAAGCTGTGCGTGTGTGTGTGTGTGTGTGTGTGTGTGTGTGTGTGTGTACGTACACATACATATAGATGTGCATGCACAGTCGTATGTGTACGTAGACTGTGCACTCTTCTACACACGTTCCTTCACCTCAAACACATACACACACATACAATCACAGGGTATAAGCAGAACCACCTCCGTGTAGTGTGATTAGGTATAGCTGTCGCCGAATTGTGCTGAGCACAGCCAGGGCATTGCTGAGGATTGGGTTGCCCTGTCTCCACAGAGAAAGAGAGAGAGAGAACACACACAGACAGATATGTACACACACACACACACACACACACACACACACACACACACATACACACAGAGCCTGTCTGTCTCCACCTTGTCTTTAGCCAGTCGCCAGGAAGCAGCTGGCCTGAATATCTGAGTGCCTTTAATGAATTGAAATCTTTTGGGTGCTAGGATTCAGTGATTAAATGCAATAAGACTAATATTCCTGGGTGGGTTGGGAGTCAAAGAGGATTGTCCTCAGAGAGAGATGAAGGAAGGCAAAGAGAGAGAGGAAGAGAGAGGGGTGTGCTTGGCAAAGTGCAGTCTCCCTGTTCTCCTTCTCCCCACCTCTTGGGAAACAACCCCATTTAGAGCACGGGAGGAGTACCATTGGAGAAAGGAAATGAGGGAGGGGGGAGGTTTGCTGGTGTGGAGGTGGGGAGGCAGTAACTTGTGACTATGGCTTGAAGATTATGTTTCATGTAGTTTGTGATGGAGACACACTTAGGAATTTTGGGTTTGACCTTACAAAACTTATAAATTAAACAATGACGATACAAGCTGCAAACCTACAAGAAATACAGTAAGTCACATTAGATGGCATATTATCACAATCATATCAGGCTCTAAAATGATCTGGAAGGCATTGGATGATGGCCCTGGTATTGGTATACATTTGCTCTTTTTAATAAACATGAACTCTTCAGTATTATCTTGGTTCTTATGTCTCCACTTTGATGAATGGCTTAGAAACGTTGCTACTTACATTTACAACTGCCAATTTCTGATGTCCTTATGGCCCCTCTTTTAATCAAGAATTAAATTAGTAAAAAAAGAGCACGAGGCGCTCTGACATGCCACTCAAATGGGACACCTGATGTGATGTCATGATGCTTACTTTAAGCCTACTGTGCACTAGCAGCACTGGCGGCGCCAGGGAGGGGCTTGTGGGTGCTATATCTACCCCTAGGATAGCCATAGCACCCTTCAGAATTGCTGTGGTTTAATTGTAATTTCCAATGTGTAACTGGCAGCCTGCATTTGTTAATCTTAGAATCTGAGGCTGAAATGTGCACAAAGCTGTGTTTGTTGCTTGCTGCTTGTGTGCAAGCCTTGTCCGTGGCATAATTGTGAAATGTTATATTCAGAGGTGTGTTTATGTAGGCAGGCTTGTGAACCTTACATATGTTTGTGATTGGTGATTGGTTTAAAGAAATGCCAATAAACCAGAGCAATGTTTTCTCTCATCCCAGGTTGCTGTGTGGACTAGCCTGACCCTCCTCCGCAGTGCTGTGGAGGAGGGTCTGGCAATGCGAGACTAGTGCACCCAAATCTGCTATTCTACTCTGTGTGTCCCGTATCATTCTAATACCATCAGAACATTGTGCAGTGACAAAATAATCTACTTGCACTTATGTGATTGGCCAACACAATGCTTTGCCAGATGCACAGAAAGGTGTGCCAGATTTTGTGCCAGACAACCTTGCATTTGTTTATTTTTTTGGACACCAGAGCCTTCATAGAAATAAATAAGGAAGCTAGATTTTCTGATACAGTGCTATTGCTGGGTTGAACAGTCAAAGTAATGGGACGAGTTTTGTCATTGCTCAGATTTTAAATTCACAGTACCAGAAAAGTATATTTGATATTTGATATTTTATATGATATTTTATGGTTCTGCAGAGGCTCCACGCAGAACTTTCTTTGTTGTTGAAAGCTGCAATACAAATAAACTTGCCTTGCCTTGCCTTGCTTTACTTTATGCCATCTTGTTCAAATATCATGTTGGCTGGTATCCAGGGTACATTAACATGATTCATTATCATCTTTTCTTCAAAATAAGCCTACCTTATTTGCAAACAGTCACTTGATTGCTGCCTTCCTTTCTAGAGAAATAGCCAACTATATCCCTAGAAAGGAATGCAGTTTCTGCACCTCACCATGTATGTCCAGTTCCAATGTTCAGTGCCAATGCTGGAAGTACTGTAGTACTGCTGCCCTCATGTAGCAAGGTGCAAAGGGTGTGGCGGTCACAAATTTGCATTTCCTAGGATGGCTCAGGAATGTCCCGCCCTACTCTGCCTTACTGTGCGTCTGATTGGCTTACCCTGGTATTCTTACCCTAACCCTAACCAATCCAACCATTCCTTTGCCATCCTAGGAAACGCAAATTTGAGTGGAGGTCAGGGAGGTGGATGGGCATGTAGCAAATCAGACTTTCATGCAGGAGACTAGTTTTTTTCTCCTGTGACAATGTTTGTCTTATTTGCACGATTTCTGTTGTTGATGCCTAACCTTAACCAAGGGATTTTGTCTAAACCTAACCATACCTTAACCTGATCTGCAGTTTTACAGAATTGTCCAGTAAATTCTTGTCTTGTAATATGGTTGTTTTGACACATTACTCATCTTCTTTCAAAATGGACACTCGGCTTGAACTTAACCTGATAAATGTCTAATATTTGGATTCTCATGAAATAAAATGCATCCTGCGTGTCTGTTATTCAGGTCATATCTTACAGTCAAAGCAACTGGACTTGCTCTTTGGTCTTAAACATGTTCCCCAACTCATCCAAGAGGCTTCTTCAGCTGCCTTTGATTTATTACATCTAGATATAATTTGAAGTGATTCAACATGTTAAAAGAGTATGCCTAAAATGAACATTTTGACAGAAGATATACAGTGCCTCGAACTGTGCCTCAAGGCATGTCTTCTGGGTTATTTTCATCAAACGAGCATCTTAGGTCGCAGTTTTTCTTCAATACATTTACATTTAATGCTGTTTGATTTGCACACTATCCCATTACTCAGTGAAAGTAGCTTAGGTTGAAAGCTGTAGAATCAAATGAAAAGTCATGACACCAAAGTGTACGCTTTAAGCAAAGCTTCATTTAATTAGCCGACAAGTCTGACAGATACTATTTAACATGAACCACTTCCCTGATATGTCTCGCAGAGTACGTGATGGGGGAAAAAAAGGTTCTGTGCAGACAGGTTGAGCTCATTTATAAAACACTCCAGACAGACAGGAAGAGAAAACCAACGTTTTCTCATGTCTGCCTCATCCACTTGTTGGACTCACTGATCTTAAAAGCTGACAGTTTCGCAATTCAGGATGGAGGTTTAACTGAGTGTTAACTGCACTTAGACGCATATCACAGCGTGTAGAGAAGCAGTCAAACACTATACATGGCAACACATAAACACCTCCACAAACACACATGCAGTCATGTAAAAAAGTATGGTAAACAATTGAAAAATAGGTGTCACTTGGAATTAAATCACATGCTGGGTTTTGAATAAATCATGCAAAAGCACTGCAATACATATAAAATAGATGTTGAAAGTTTCCGTATTATGCAAGCTTTTCCTTATGTTGCAGGATGTAACTCTGTTCTTTCCATTCTATTTACATGTTTACTCCTCGACGCAGTGGCCACCGGTTCGACTCCGACCTGCGGCCCTTTGCTGCATGTCAGTCACTCTCTCTCCCCCTTCATGTCTTCAGCTGTCCTATAAAAATGAAGGCCAAAAATGCCCAAATAAATAAATAAATAAAAATAAAAATAATTGATGCCAAGAGTCCCGGCCAAGCGTGTCTAAATATGACGCCAAAGGAAATTTTTTGAGTCAATAAAAAATGGCAAAGGCACCTGACCAAGCATCCCTTTTTGACGTGTTGGGAGTTAGAATGTGTTGGTGTGTGTAGTGCATGACTCTACTGAACATATTTAGGCTACTGTATGTGTGTTTTAACGTGAGCGTGTTACCTATTGACAGAGAGAGGGAGAGTGGTGGTACCTATATAACAGTAGCATCTTTTTACTGTTCTTAACTTACGTCTCATGTCACCACTCATACATACGTCATACATGTCTTGCTTTACTCTAACCTCTGATTCCGAAATTCATATATTTCTTTATACTTAAATTGTCTTGCAATCCATTGTTGTGGCCTGTACGATGACATTCAAACACCTAAACATAATGTATGTTTTACTGGAATGTGAGAGGAGCTCTGTGGTATATTTGCATGGGTAAATCATGGAGGATGCTGAATTCTTTAGTGACAAAATGATTAGCATGCTGTATTGGATTTGTTGTACAGTTGCTGTACCAATACTGATAGAGCAACTATACTAGGACAAACATAAGTTCCCATTAACACATGCAAGCTCTCAAAAAGAAGCATGCATGTTGTATTATGTGTTTTTACTTGTGAATAATAAGTGCAAAAAATATTCATACAGACGTGTGCTCACACAAAAAAAACTTTGTCAAAAAGTCTTTTGCACCTCATCTTTTACATTCATCTTTACAGGAGTTTTCACGGCCTCTTCCAACACGGGCTTCCAGTTTTTGCCTGATTTACAACCCAAAGGTGCAGTCCAGTACTCTGAAGTGTTTACTCACCACAGGCATTAAACATAACTGTCAATTAGGAGTGGAAGTCAGGGCTCCTAATGGCCTTGTTTAGACTGTCGTGTGGACAAGCATTAGCGTCTCTCAGTCTGAGAGCGAGTCTGTGTGTGTGTATGGGAGTGAGAAGCATGTGAGAATCAGTGTGTGTGTGTGTGTGTGTGTGTGTGTGTGTGTGTGTGTGTGTCAAAATCCTGCACAGCTTACTCCCCTTGATCATCCAGAGTAGTGAACATTTCACCTGACACCTTTACGAGAGGACAGGACCCCGGACTCATTTTTAAAGCCCCCCCGTCCACTTTGATGTGCGTTATTAAACACACCTGTACCTGATTTGTACGCCACTCTCTTTCGTCTCTCACTCTCCCCTGAATATTAGTGCTACTCACGGTTAAGTCTGGACATCACCAGTATTTAAGGTTAGGTCTTAACGGCTGGATTTACCATGAAAGATATGAGTGTCAGAAAGGGTGGAATTAAAGAATGGTTCAATCAAAGGGTAAAATGCTTTTCATAACGGTTTGCTCACATGTATTCCCTCTTCATCTAATAAAGGCAGCCAATGTGCTTTGAAACATAATTGGAACTGTTACTGATATCCATGGATGTGCAATGGCTATTAAAGTTAGGTTTATGTATTTTAATTTCAACTGGATAACAGAAATTTCTGGTGGTTCTTATCCCAGAAGAACCTTTGAAAAACATTTGTTTTACAATTTTCTCTTAATTGATTGTCCAAACATGGCTACTAGAATAAAGAAAGGGCTAATTATTTCATCTTGTGTCTGCCCACGAGAAGTCTCACTTTGCCAGACCTTCCTCCACACGCTGCGGAGCGGAGGAGGGTCTGGCTACTCCACACAGCATTCTGGGATCGGAGAAAAGCGTGCTCTGGTTTATTGGCATTTCTTTAAACCAATCACAATCATCATGGGCGGCTTTAAGCTCCGCACAGAGGCGCTGTAAAATAGTTGTGCGAGAGAAAACTCAGATTGGACAGATCGTCTAGCTAGCTGTCTGGATTTACCCTGCAGAGATCTGAGAAGCAGTTAACCATAGTCCTCATAAATCCACCGGAGTTTAAAATTCCAACAAAAAAGAAAGCGGAAGAAAACGGGCATACATGCACCCAGCGGAATTTCCTGCGTCATCGGAGCAATCCCGGAAGTGGAACATCAAGGATATAGACTAGCCCACAAGAGAAATAAGTGGAGTTCTATCCACACAGCCTGTCCGTTTTTCTTTCAAAGTCTCGGTTATCTGTAGCAAATTCATCAATTCCTTCTGGTCTACCCCACCACATTAACTACAACAATTACTGTTTGCAAAACATAATAAACCCTCTACTGCTATAATAAACTTTAGCTACATTAACTTCCTGTTGGAGTGGCACACAGGTGTGCGTCAGAGATTAATGTCTGAAGCATTTTGGAGGAGAAAGGGTTGATGGGAGGATAACGGATACAAAGAGCTCATGAATTATCTGCATATACGAGCTGCTTATTTGATCAACGATAAGGGGAATGAGTCCACTTGCTCTCCAGTCTACACTCACATGAAGCCTATGAGCCCTGCGATACCATCAATTTAGCTTGCAATGACAACTAGTCCTTAGCATGGATGAACACACCCTCTTTGGTAAGCTACGATATGATAGGATTATATTTGATATGCAATGCATGGAATTAAACCATATCTAGATATGTTTAAATTGTCCCCTTGCTCTAAAGCAAAGGCTTAGCTAGGCCTTATACTCTACAGTAGACTTGGCAATAGACTAAATTGTCTGTTTTGCCCTTGTGGATCAATATCTAGACCGTCAAGGGTGACCTGGTTTCTTCTGCTAACAGTTAAATGAAAATGAGGCAAAGAGCGGGTTCTTCAAAAGGGATGGAAATGCCTCTGTACAATTGTGACTAATTGTGGCATAAATTCACAATCGTTTCATAACGGGCTTCACAGCTTGAGGTTTGTCATGTGCATGTGAGGTTTGTCATGTGCATGACGCCTTGCTCCCATTTTCACCTACCAATGCTCCCAATCAAACAAAGAGGTGGGGTGGAAGTTTCTTTTCATGTGTTCAAAGGCGACCGGTTGCTGAGCAATTCTTTTTTTTTTTTTTAACAGAAACAATAACTCTTTTAATTGAGAACAAATGTTGACATGTGGAGGGTGCAGCAGCGTGTGAGAGAAAGGTAAGGAGAGAGAGATAGAGAGTTTGAGAGAGAGGCAGGGCCTCTGTGTGTGCTTTAGAGAGTGCCTCTGGTGCTATTTGACAACAGTGCCGAGGCCCCGGAGGAACCCACCTGAGAATAAAGCTTGCATTTCAATAACGCAACTCCTAATGAAAGCGTTTGGGCTGAAGAAGAAGGAGAAGCTAGCCAAGGGCTATAGTGTGAATGACTTCCATAGGTGGCTTCCAGTGATGTGAAGGTAAATAAAAAGGTAGGTAAACTACATCAGTACCCGGCAGTTGTGTTTGAAAGGAAAACACCCAATTCAAATAAAAATCAACAATAGTTGTAAAAGAAATTCCTCTCTGAATGTTTTTTTTTTCTCCTTAAACGACTTTCTACATTTCTGACAGTGTGACACTAAGCACTGCAAAGCAAACCATGAATGTATGTCACAAAGACTTGAGTGAGCCTAAAAGGTGGGTTAACTGAGTTTTGGTGGGTTTACCCTCCACTACATTCCTGGTGGCAGCCAAATATTACTTCCTTGGATGAGGCAAGGGTGTGTGTGTGTGTGTGTGATGGGGAGGAAAACCAAGGTGAAAGGGAGTCCCTTGAGATTTGGACAACACTCAAGCTCAAATTCAACTGGAAAATGAAGGATTAGCTTTTAGTCTGGCTGGGGGCGATGATGGAGGCCTCCTCTTGGAGGATGGAAATATTATATATTTGATCTTTGAGTATTTCACACTCTACAAGGCCACAACTGAGTGACTAAATATTGGAAATACTTATCTCAATCATAAAAATTTTACCAAAAATAAATTTAGAATGGCGTGTTGAAGTGTTTAAAATAATAATCGCAATAATCATAATAATAACCATAATAATGAATTTCTTTAGACCTAAGCTTTTTTTTCTTCTAAATTGTTTAATTAGCTGTGTCCTGAGCCGCTGTAATAACCAAGCAATGATGAAAAGCAGAGGAAAGCCTGTCCGATTAGGGCCCATCACACAGCCCATTGGAGCTGGCAGATGCTTAGATAGACTTTTATGGATTGCTCAATGCCGTGCCGTAATGAAGCAGGCAGGGCTGACCCATCCTGAACCAGGCTAAAAAGCTCCAGGGACGGCCCCGCTGGGAGACCATAATGCCCGATGCGTCCCACGGCTGTATTAATCACACTGGAAAATAAATGTGTGGCAGGGCGAGGGGAGAGGGGAAAAGGGGAGAAAAATGAAATAAGTATGTCGTTTATCCCAATCAAGGTCGTGAATATGTGGCCGAGGGAGATTATCTGACCAGAATGAGGCCCTTAAATAGAAAATGATGGTCCATTTAGAAAGAATGGATTGTGCAATCTGTGAAGACTCATAATGTTTATGAAAAGCGAGATTCATCAAGCATTCCCCATCTGCGTTTGACTGACAAAATAAAAAAATAAAAAAAATGAGCAGAGTAAATTCAAAAAAAAAAAAAAATGCCTCAGTGTTAAATGTCTGTTGTAAATAAAAGAATGACTCCCCAAGATGTATGTAATAGTTGGGAAAACAGTTTAATATTTTCTCCTTTGAATAATGGATATCATACCCCGCCAGTACATCTATACCAGCGCGTTTTATTTTATTTACATTCAAAGATATAAATTAGTAAAAGTACTCCTGATAACAAGATTGTGTAGCTTTGTCCCGAATGCGTCTCAAATAAAAACCGTCCATAATATATATATTTACAAAACAACCAGACGATGTCAGTTTCCCATTTTTTTTGCAATACAACTTGCATAAATTATAGGCATCATTTCGCCATCATTTAAAAAAATAAATATCAAATGTAGGCTATTCCACTTTGAAGTCCTCAAGTTCACTTCAGTCCCGTCCGCTTTGCGTCCCAAGACACCTCCTTTTAGAAATCCAGTTTCACAGAAAAGGCCAAATTATGTTTTCCACACGTGATTACATACTAAAATAATATACTGTGGCAAATAAGCAAACTATAGGAACCTGAGAAATAACATGGAAATCACATATAATGGGAGATATTTTTTTCCAAACCAGCATATGACATTAATATCCACAATGCATCCAAAAACCTAAAAACTGAGATAATACAATAATAATATGACAAACATGTGCTGTAGAGTGCCTCCGCCTGTGTGGAGCTGAGGAAGCGGTAGCAGCTTTTAATTCCGACTATATGGTGGCACTAGATCCGGTTTGGAGTATAGGTTATGGGTTAAAACATGAGGCCAAAAGGTGGTGTCCTTACTCACTTTATAGTCAAAGCAAGTGTGACACCTACCTGCAGACCATGGAAATAGAAATCCCACACGATCAAATGATCGACTCCCTCCACAAGGCCAGGAATCACAAAGTTCTCTCAGGCTCGCTTTACCCCAAACAGCTCTATACTGCAAGTGCGTATTAAAACCTCCACTGCCTAATTGCCTGTAAAAAAAAAAAAAAAAAAAACGGCTGTAGAAGATCCTGCGGCATGTAAGCAAAGCTTTGAATGTGCGCAAGGAAAGTAACCTAACCTAAGTGACATTTGAAGGTGTAAAGTTGCGGTGTGAATGCACAGAGCAAAATAACTGATGTGTTTGCTTTTGGCTGACCCTGTGAAATTATAATGATCCTTAGCTGAAAGATAAGGTTTGGGGTCCACTGTGCGCGCGCACACACACACACACACACACACACACACACACACACACACACACACACACACACACACACACACATCAGAGGAATCATGAAAAAAAGGATTCCTGCTCAAAGCTATGGCAACAATTCTCCGCTTATTGGATTCCCAGGCTGCCACTGTGTGTGTGTGTGTGTGTGTGTGTGTGTGTGTGTGTGTGTGTGTGTGTGTGTGCGTGCGCGTGTGTGTGTGTGTGTGTGTGTGTGTGTGTGTGCGTGCGTGCGTGCGTCTGCGTGCGTGCGCGTGGTTAGCCTGTCCATTATGGGCTTATTTTTATGTCTCTATATGTAGCTAGGTGTATACTCTTGCACTTTTATTTGCAGTATGCTTTTCTTATCACACCCCTCCTGCCTTCTAATGCGATACCTAATGATTCAATGACGGACCAAAATACACATAACAATTATAAATTGATTATTCCAGAAAATGCACTGCGCTAAAAACGAACTGTAGGCCACAGTACACGTTAATTTGCTTCGACTGCGCTGTAAATATCCAACTTAATAAGTCATGTAGTCTCGTGGGCTACAGCCCTAAAATTGTATTCATCTTTAAAAAAAAGTGATAATCTGCAAAACTGTGTCAGATACTGCCACTTGTGTCTCATGCGAGCTGGTTTGATTAAAAAAAAAAAAAAAAAGTCTTAATTTTCTTGAAACAGCCATGGGTTGACTGCTATGACACATGAGAGTGACGCAAAGAAAACCAGTTGATTTGGATTGCAAACAAGTGAACTCGCTTTAGGCTACTTCCACCGTGAAGCGGCTTGCCTCCCGCGTTTTAAGAAAAATACAATCTCAAGATTCAACACCAGATTAAATAGGCTACATTTTTCAAAATGGTTATCATTTCGTTCAACAGCGGACCGCATCGCGTTTATTACGTACCTTTCTTTGCTTCTAAATTTGCGGATCTGAAATGCTGTTGCTGCTGCTGCTCGACAACTACAATGTGGTTCGGGGTATTTTTAACGAGGGGAGAGTCTGGCCTGTGTTTGGGGTTTGTGCTCGCCTCGGAGCTCAGACCCTCGTTTGCAGCAGCAGCGGCGGCGGCGGCAGCAGCGGCGGCGGCGGCGGCAGCAACCAGACTCACTCCAGATGAATTAGTATACCGCAGGATCCCTTGGCCCTGCAGGGGGCTGAAGTTGCCATAGTTTGTGTAATTGCTATAAAAGGGAGACGTGTAATAAATAGGTCTTCCAAGGATGGAGGGGGCCGGGTAGAGGGAGGGGGAACTGGCAGCCGGGGAGGTGGTGGAAGACGTAGGGGGGGTAAGGAGGCCACCGCTGGAGGAGGGGCAGTTCGGTTGCCCAGGCTGCTGATGTTGCTGCTTTTGGTCCGAGGTAGCAATTTCCGCCAGCGACCACAATTTGGGCTTGACTGTAGGGTTCTGAGGCGCAGAAGGTCTGCTATCGAGGCATGAAGACGATTTATTGGTATGAATAGTGTTGCTATTGACGAGGCTCCGGGCCAAATCCTCGCGCTGGCTGTGGAGATGGTGGAGATGATGGAGGTGGTGGTGGTGGTGGTGACTGAGAAGTGGAGCTTCTACTCCCGTTAGAGGCGACGATGTGACGGATATGGGCGAGAGCTGCGCCCGCGGGTCGTGGTTCTGGTCCTCGCCGTCCTCGTCGCATTTGTTGCCGGCCGGGTCAGAGCCCAGCTCCTCCCGACAGCTGACCTTCTCCCCGTCGGACTCTGCCGAGCACGAGTGGTCTGTCAGAGTGTCCACGTGCAGGCTGATACCTAAGACAAGAGGAGACCCATACAATAAAGATATAGTTTACCCTTACAGGAAAACCTAAAAAAAACATAAGGATATAATAGAATTAAAGAAAGAGAAAGAAAATGAAACTATTAAATATTAATGAGCAGAAATGGTCTATGAATAAAAACAAATAGGCCTACATAAGCTAAGAATTTCTAATAAACATAAAAATAAAATCTGAAAACTTATCTTGAACTCAAAGTATATTCAATGTCCATGTGTATTCAAAGCAATCACTCATGTTTTACAACCAACCAGGCTTGAATAAGTACGATATTAATCATTCATATCAGTTTAAATAGAAGGCTACGATTAAAAGCATAGGCTATATGATAACTATAATTATTTCATTTTTTGCATAATTATAGAAAAATGTCATCATAATAACATTAACATTAAGGCCACTCATGGATTGCTATGCTTGTTTGTTTGTGACCTGCCATTAATCATGTTACAGAAAATAAAACGTTCACCTTAACGTGCCATTTAGTCCTATCTCGTTTTCATTAAACAATTAAATCAATAATTACGGTTAGGCTACTAAAACATGCATGAAGCCGATCTCTTGCATACAGATACATTATTCAAACCAGATTATTTGGACATTTGTTTTATGATTTAATCATTTTATATACTTACTTTTTTTTTACTCAGTATTACTGCACTAAATAACTTGAGCAGTAAATAAAATGGGCATCCACCCTACCCCTCCCCTCCCTCTAACCCCCATCCTTCCCCGAATAGTTAAATGGATCATTGGCTCGGTCGCCAGATTATACCCCACCTTCATCCTCTGCTGAAGCCTCGCTGTTATCCAGGGCTTTTTCAGAGCGCTCCACTTCTTTCCTCTCTCCGTCCCCGTCCTCCTCGTCCTCGTCTTCGCTCTTATTCCTGGGCGCCCAGGTCATCTTGTTCTCCTTCTTGAGCCTCCTCCTGGCGTTGGCGAACCATGTGGAGACCTGCGTCAGCGTCATCTTGGTGATGATGGCCAGCATGATCTTCTCCCCTTTGGTCGGGTACGGGTTCTTTCTGTGTTCCTGCAGCCAGGCCTTCAGGGTGGCCGTGGCGTCCCTGGTGGCGTTTTTGCGGTAAGCCGGGTCGTTGAGTTGGTATGGGTACCCTGGACTCCCATATGGGTGGTAACTTAATGCCCCGGCCATGCCCGACGTGTGTGCGTCATATGGAGAGCTCTGGGGAAAAGTAAAAAAAAAAAGTCATGAATTTGCGATGTGTTTAAAACCCTGAGTTGTAGAAAAAAAAAAAAAAAATTAAATATGTGACATGAAGTGGCTTGTGACTAATTTACAAAACAACTTTACATAATTTAAATGCAGTTTAAAGCACACATAACTTAACATATTTTAAAAATTTAATTTAAATAAATATTATCCTATGTGTTTTTTGGAACCCTGTCAGAACAGATAAAAAGGGGCTGGAGAGTGATACAAATGCACTAGCAGATCTTATCCTGTTTGTTTTTTTTGTAAATCATCTGGGCTTGATCAATGACGTACAGTGTATTGTTAAAATGAAAAAAACTATCAATAGTTAATTTTGTGCTTTGACGCTATTAATTAAAAATACTCTGTAAATGCAAGCAACACACCATGCGTAAAAGCAGGCCGCAGGAAAGAACTAATGGTTAACTAATGGTAACGATCATTATCGGATTAACTAATAACAGGGCTCCTGTTAATAAAGCCGTAAAGATAATAAAAAGGACATTTCAATTTTCCATAATCACCTATTAACTTCCTCATTTTCTTTCAGTTGCTGCTTTTTTGTTGTTGTGGCAGCCCCAGTGTGTTAACATATCTTCTCTTTGCAGCATTACAAATCCCATTAGCAAATCACTTGATATGCACCTTTCCTAAAACGCTTGAAGTGCCCTGTGACATTAGCATTGCAAGGCATGCTTTTCATGTTAAAATTATGTTTATTCAACTCAGAATAAAGTCAGCGACTTCATCCCCTGGTGACTTTAATGACTGCTGAAGAAGACAGAGTAATAGCTTGTGTTATATTAATTTCCTATTGCACACAAATTAACTGCTTAGAGACTAAAGGCTCACATAAAAATCTTAGTTGGTATTCTGTTTTACACAATTAGCTGCGCGGTGAGTGTTAAGCGTTGGTCAAGCCATTACAATTTGCAGCTCATGCTTGAAAATCACATTTAAGCCAAAGAGGTCAAGGATTTTACAGTAAGACCCCGACGAGTAGGCCACTTCATATGAACATATAGCAAACGTGCACTCAATAACAAAGTTCCGCATGCATTAACTGATGAGTGGATCATAACAAAAACACTGTAAACCTGTACCGATTGTAATCGCGCTGTACGCCAGTGAAAGACAGCTAAACATTGCGCACTTACAGACTTTAACTCGCCGACACATTTATCTTGCTTTGTAACCTTATCATACAGACGCATGCATGTATATATAAGATATTTTACCATGTAGGATGGGAATCCCGTAGTTGGATCCGTGGAGTATGACAGTGGACTGGAGAAGCCTGCACTGGCAGAGGCGGAGAAAGCAGCCGATCCAGGGTAAGGACTGAAGGCTGAGCCAGAGGACGACCTCGCCAAGTCTTCATTCCGCGGGGCAGCCAGAGCCGAGGCCCCGTAAGCCGGACACGAATAAAGAGCCAGAGAGCCCGGGGGCTGGTAGAGGTAACCCTGAGGATAGGACATTGGTGAGCGCGGGATAGGTCGCCGATTCCAAAAAGGGAGGAAAAAACGCGCAGGGCGGCGAGCAACAACAGCCAAAGTAATAAACAATCAACTCAATAATCAGCCGTGCAAACAGTCATCAGACAATGAAAATAAAAAAAGTCCTCCCTCCACAGCCCCCTTACTGGGAAAAAAACCCCGAAAGATCTGTTAAAGTGCCCACATAGAGGCAATGTGGCATGCGTCTTGATCCCCTAGCGTCCGATGTTTTTAGTACGCAGCACTATGAAGTGAGGAGTTAGGGGGGAAGGAGCCAGTGGAGTTTCAGACACAGAGCATTGGGGGAAACTGGAGCTGTCACTCGGGCTCATCTGAATATCCCATCCCCGCCCCCTTTCTTCCTCACAGAAATGGAGCCTCGGAACAAAACCAAGACTGCACACTGCAAAAAGTAGCGTCCATCCATCTGATCAGGAGTTGTTTAGTTTAAGTTAAAACCTACTTGTATTTCTTAATAAAATCGGACAAATCTACCAACAGGGTAAGATAATAATGTAACTGTTGCTAATACAAATGAATTGAACCACAGCTGCGATCTGCTGCATGTGTCATTTGTTTCAGGGAAATTCACCACACAGGTAATGTGTACCAGAACTTGAAATTAAGTAATTTTGAATTTTTCTTTTTTAACTCTATTATGTAAATTCAAATCCCCAACAGCGCACTAATTGATTTTTGTTTGTGATGGATATTTGTGTAGCGCCAGGACATTAATAGTCTGACAGAGAGAGAAAGACAAGTATAAGATTAGCCCGTCTGTTTTACTCAATCATCGTTGTGCCGTCGGCCGGGTTATTTATTTGTTTTTTAAGGTCAGGTTG